>NW_020954550.1:2719438-2766938 GCF_900497805.2 Vombatus ursinus
AGAAAGAAAGAAAGAAAGAAAGAAAGAAAGAAAGAAAGAAAGAAAGAAAGAAAGAAAGAAAGAAAGAAAGAAAGAAAGAAAGAAAGAAAGAAAGAAAGAAAAAGAGAATGATTCTGGAGGAAAGAGAATAAAGAGCATTAGAAGAAAAAGTGGTAAACCTTATCAAAATATAGACTCCCTAAAAATTAAACTAAACAAAACTGAAATCAATGACTTCATGAGAAAATAAAAAATATTAGGATGAAATCAAAAGATAGAGAAAAAATAGAATAAAATGCAAAATATCTGCTATGTCCTGGAAGATGTGTAAAGGATAGAAATAATTTAAGAATCATTAGGCTCCATAAAAACCATGATTGTAAAAGCCTGGATGCAATATTTTTAAAAAATAATAATAAATAAAAACTGAGGGCAAAGTAAAGATAGAAAGAATTCACTAATCACCTTTTGAAAGAAACTCCAAGTCAAAAACAGTCAAAAAAACATAGCCAAAATCCAGAGCTCCTACATCAAAGGTGAAATAATATAAGCATTCAGAAACAGGCAGGTCAAGTCCTGAGCACCTATAGTCAGAATCACAGAAGACTTTATAGCATTTACAATGAAGGAAAGATCTTAAAATACAATATTCTAGAAGGTTTTCAACCAAGAATAACTTACTCTGCAAGGTTGAATATAATCTTGTATGGAAAGGGTAGGCGGTAAGGATTTTTAAAGGAATAGAGGACTGGGAAGAGGATAGTCATAAGCAAAACAGTTTCCTGATCCTGAAGTGAGAATTAAAATTAGAGGAGATTAATACAAGTCATTCCCCAACTGATAAATGGTCAAATGATATGAACAGATAGTTTTCAGAAGAAATTAAAGCTATCTATAGTGAAATGAAAAAAATGCTCTAAATCACTATTGATTACAGAAATGCAAATCAAAATAACTCTGAGGTACCACATCACACCTATCAGATTGGCTAACATGACAAAACAGGAAAATGATAAATGCTGGAGACGAGATGGGAAAATTGGAACACTAATGCATTGTTGGTGGAGCTGTAGACTGATCCAATAATTCTGGAGAGCAATTTGGATTTATACCTAAGTAACTATAAAACTGTGCATACCCTGTGATCCAGCAATACTATTACTAGGTTCATGTCCTGAGGAGATCATAAAAAAAGGGGAAAGGACCCACATGTTTATAGTGGCTCTTTTTGTGGTGGCCAAGAATTGGAATGGCTGAACAAGTTGTAGTATATGAGTGTGATGGAATATTATTGCTCCACAAGAAATGGTGAGCAGATGGATCTCAGAAAAACCTGGAAAGATTTGAATGAATTGATGCTGAGAGAAGTGAGCAGAACCAGGAGAACATTGTACACAGCAAGAGCAACACTGTGTAGTGACTGACTTTGTTAGACTTAGCTCTTCTGAGCAAAGCAATGATAGAAGACAATTCCAAAAAGACTCATGATGGAAAATGCTATCCACATCCAGAGGAAGAACTATGGAGTCTGAATGCAGATCAAAGCATACTGTTTTCTCTTTTTCTCTTTGTTTTTTCTTTCTTGTGATTTTTCCCTTTTGTTCTGATTCTTCTTTCACAACATGACTAATGTGGAAATATGTTTTTTAAAAATAAAAATAAAATAAAATTGGAGGAAAATAACTGGAAAGAAAAGGGGATTCTTATTGAGGAATGAGTGAAAAAATGTGAATGTAATGGATTATTCTTTTGCTGTAAGACATTAGGAAAGGGACAATTTCAGAGAATCTTGGGAAGCATTAAAATGATGGAGAATGAAACAAATAGATCCAGGAGAACAATGTATATGATGACAACCACATTAAAAAAAAAAACAACTTGGGAAGACTTAAAAAATCTGATCAAAACAATGGCCAGCAATGTCTCCGGAAGAACTATGGTGAAGCCACCTCCTGACAAAGATGATAGGCTCAAAGTGCAGAAAGAGACATATTTTTTGACATGGCCACTAGGTGGATTTGTTTTTACTTGTCTTTGCTTATGTGTTATAAGGATTTTTTCTTCTGTTTTTAATTGGGGTAGGGTTGGAGAAGGAGAAAGACTAACAATAGTAATACAAAGAAAAAGGAAGAGAAGGCCATTGAAACATTTTAACATGCAAAAAAAAAAAACAAAAAAGCTCAGAAGGAAGCATCGATGAGGAGGATTTTTTAAAAACTTAAAAAAAAAAAAAAAAAACAATCCAGGCAGTATGGAAGGGAAATTCATTGTTTCATATACAATCCTTGTTTTATGTTCTTCTGTGTATATGGAAATACTATTTTTATGTGTATTTTTAGAGTTCAAAATAAAAAATGAAATTACAAAATGAATTACTCATCAGAGAGGTGGGGAAGGGCAGGGAACAAATGGAACAGAATGTTGAAAATGTTGCCAGATGTAGTCACCATTTTGATTGTATTGGCTTAACTATTTTTCTTCATTACAAAGGAGAACTCAATTCTAGGGGAGTGTACCCAGAAAGAGTATGATGTAAAAACAAAAGGTATCAATAAAACTTATTTTAAAAATAAACTATGACTTGAGTTTAAAATTTTGCAACATAGGTTCTACTAGAAAAAAATATTATATTGCATATTGGGCACTTGTTCTGCTAAAATATATACAACAATCATGGTATAGTGAGAAGAATATGGGATTTAGAATCAAAGACCTGGGTCCTTGCTACTCTCTTTGGTACTGTGACCTTGCGCAAGCCATTTTATCCTCTCTGAGTCTCAGTTTAACCATGTGAAAAATGATGGAGTTGGATTCTGTGGCCTCTAAAGTCCCTTCCTCCTCTAAACCTGTAGAGTACAGTAGACTAAGAAGATTCCTCTGCACTACAAATTTGCAAACTTGAATCTCATATCACTTGACCTCTCTTCTTCAGAAGAACACTCACCAAAGAACCATGAAGGTAGGCCACGTCTCAAAGGCTACTTTGTTTTTTTGTTTGTTTGTTTTTTGGTGAGGCAATTGGGGTTAAGTGACTTGCCCAGAGTCACACAGCTAGTGAGTGTTATGTATCTGAGGCCAGATTTGAACTCAGGTCCTCCTGGCTCCAGGGCCGGTGCTCTATCCTAGCTGCCCCCTCAAAGGCTACATTGTAGGAATTGATTTCTCAATGAGTCTTTTCCTTTCAGTTCCTTATAGTGAACTTAGTGTTTAAAACCCATTGGAGGCACTTTTCTAATAGATGGAAAAAGTTCAATCAATCCATTTACCAACAAGCAAGTTATTACATACCTGCTACATACCAGGCACTGTGCTGGTTATACAAATACAAAATGAGATAGCCCCTGCCCACAGAGAGCTTGCATTATGGCACTTCAGTCCATTGAAAGCATTGTTTGAATCCCTTGACCAAACAAGTACAGAAATAAGAAGCCTCTTGTTGGACAGGACAAGGGTAGCTCCTACAGCCATGGTGCCCTGCAGAGGACATAGTAACTCTGGACTAAGACAAACCAAAGGACTGAGTATTTACGCCCTTGATGTAGCCAGGTGCCATAGTAGATGGAGTGCTGGACCAAGTTCAGATCTTGCCTCAGATCCTCAGTATCTATGACTTAGAGCAATTCACTTAACCTTTGTTTGCCTCAGTTTCTTCATCTGCAAAATGGGGATAATAAAAGTACCTACCTCCCACAGTTTTTGTGAGGATCAAATGAGATAATATGTGTAAGGCATTTTTCAAACCTTAAAGTACTAAAGAAATGTTAGCTGTAATTATTATTGTCCAAGCTAGCTTGTGGTGGTTAGAATTGAAGTCATATAAGAGTTGATGGGAGAGAGGGGTACACAAATGGGAAAGAGTTAGAGAGGGCATAATTTTGTTTGCTAGTTATTTTTAATTTGATGAGTTCTATGAATCCAAATTCTGCTTCTATGACTACCTGTGTGACCCTGGGCAAGTTACTCTACTTCTCATTTGTAAAATGACAGGGTTGGACTACATGGCCTCTAAGATCTCTTCTATCTTTAAATCGATGATCTGAAATGTTAATGTCCTCATAAAAGATTTCACTTCCTATTTTGTATGTTTTATTTTATTTTTCTCTTGCTAATAGTTATGTTTATAATAAAAATTTTAATTAATTAAAACAAGCATTTTCCAAAAATTTGAAAGTTAATCCAATCCAAACCATGTTGAGTATTTTTTTGTTTACCTACTTTTTACCATTGTACATTAATACAAGAACATTTTTATCATTGTACTTTTATTACTGTATGAAGCTAAGGCTTTCTTCACTATTACTGCTAGATTTGGTTTGACGATGCCATTTTCTAAAATGTTTATTATCATTAAATGGTTCCAAGGACATTGTCCTCCCCACCACCACCCTTAAGTAGAAAATTCTATTTTTCCAGTTTCAGTTTCAAGTCATTTTTGATCTGCTTCTTTGGATTGCAGACTATTAAAGCTGGAAAGGATACTGGAGCTGCTCTAATCTACAGTTTCTAATCTGGGGTTCACAGACCTCCCATGGATGTGTGGGTAGATTTCAAGGGGTCTATGAACTTGGATAGGAAAAAAAATGCATCTTTTTTTTCACTACTTTGGGTTCCTTTGTAACCCTATGTATTTTATTTTGTGCAATTAAAAGTATCATTCTGAGGAATCCATAGGCTTTACCAGACTGCCAAAGGGCTCCATGTCTCGAAAATACTAAGAACTCCTACTAATCCAATCCTCTATTCTTATGGATGAGGAAAATGAGGCCAGAGACACGTCCAAGGTAACTCATTTAGTGTCTGGGAAAAAATAGAATTGGAATCCATGTCTCCTGCCACCCAGTTCAGTGCTTTCCCCATTACATCATCCATGTCTTTTTATTATTTTGTCTTCATATGCTTACATCACCTCCCAACTGAGTATTCAAATTAGAGGAGATAGAGTAGGAAATTAGAGATAATTTTTTAAAAATTCGTACTTCTTCACAGATGTATATACTGAGATAACTGCATTTTGAAGGTTCTTACACCAATCCCAACAAAGAAAGAGTGAAAATCAAAATAATCAAAAAGAAACATTAAGAAATAAATGAGTAACTTTCTTTTGTTCACTTCAAAATAAATAAATAATGGGTACAGAGCTCATCACACAACTTAGAATGATCCTAGGAGGTAAATGGTTAAATTTCCAGCCAGTACGTGTTACAAATGTCTTTGTCTGAGTCAATTAAAAAATAAAGTCCAACAATAATACACCATATTTATGGAGGATATAACATTCTTGGGCAGTAAAACATGGTCTCTATGACACTGGCAACCTTTTCTCCTTTGAATCTGTGAGTTTCACTAAGTGTGATTTCAGCACACGAGGGCCAGAATCCAGCTGCTCCTTCACTGGAAACCAAATAGCCCAACCTCCCACTTTCTATGGCAACATAACTAAGCCCTTCACCATCTGACCTGCTAAAGGAAACCTGCTTTTAATTAACCATTAATTACTTGAATGCAGCCTGCATTATGTGGAAAAACTCAAGTTATTTTCATCTTAATTTAAAAGACAACATCTGAGGCTGAAACTAACAAGTGGATGCACTTTATAAATGCGTGCATTTATATCATTATTCCCCTTCTGGGGATTGGAGGAAAGACTCCCCAGATGGGAAGGAGGGTGTGGGCCTCCCCCACCATGGTTTTACAAGATGGGAGTGAGAACAGAGATCCTGGTTGTAAAAATGAAGCTTTGTCTGGGAGAGGAAAACGAAAACTGGAATTTTTTTTTATATTTTTTTAATTGCTTCAAGCAATCATTTGTCAGGAGATAAGATCCAAGAGCCTGCTTGCTGCATGCTAATAAAAATAAGCTCAGAGTTTAAGACTGTTCTGCTTTATTTGATAGAAACACTTTTAAGTTGCTGGAATTTGTGTACAAAATTAGATCAAATATAAAATAGAAGAAATTTGTCACAGGTGGAGAGTGCATGACCAACGTAATCAGGCTCAGCCACGAGAAAGTATGTTTGTAAATAGGGGGGCAAGTTGCCTCAATATTGTTATAATTTTATGTGCATTATTTTTCACATCTTAAAGCTGCCCAAGGATAGAAAAATATAGGACTTCAATAACAGTTACCAGCATGGTTTGCTTTTATTACCTTTCTGTTCAAGACCCTTGTTTCCCCTTGTAGCATGTCAAATTGCCCCCAAAACCATATTATACAGCAGAGAAATGTCGTTCACACTTCACTGGCTATTGATTTACTTTATTTATTGGCACAAAATCAGGCTGAGATAAACATTTTGTCCCCCATTTCCACTATTGTAAGCGGGATAGCTTACTGCAGGCTAGGTAAGCCCAAATGTGCGGGGTCACCATTCGACATGGCTTTCTAATCAATGTGTGAAAAATTATCTAATGAATAATGGGTTGCACATTTCCACAAACAAATTAACCAGGGTGAGACTGAAACTAATGATTATATTTATCTAATGTAATTTCACATCTGTTACTAGTGGTAGTCATTTTTTTTCTCTTTCATCCATGGTGTCCTCAAAATTACAACTTAGCTTCTTAGCTACAGTAACAGGACATCAGTTTAACTAGAAAAATGGTTTTGTTGGGATGTTTATTTTGACTTCTAGTACCAGGGGTCTTGAAGTACAGGATGGCATTTGGGAAAATCTATGGGAACCTCACTGGTCCTAGATACGATTACACTTGTGATATTTAGGTAGTTCAGCTGGTGGTCCTGATCCCATAGCCTATGGACTCAGTTCTATCATTTTGGCCACACAAGGGACAACTGTAGACCCTTCTCTCTCCTCTAACCATTTGAACAGCACCACCAATGCTTCTAATATTTGCAGTAATATGGCTTTTATCTCACAGCAGAAAAGAAATGACCAGCAGCCCCTCAATCTATGCCAGAAGTATGTTCCTAAAATTTGTTTATAAATTGGTTGTTTGGAATTTGCAAAGCATTTTCTCATAGAAATATCTGAAAGTTCCATTTCTAGGAAGCCATTCCAAAGCCTATGTAATCTACAATGTACCTGAAAGGTTGTTATGAGAAATATATTCTGCAGGTCTTAAGAATCATATAAATGTGAGCTGTTATTTGTTGAGACTAGTATGGTACTAATAGGATTATAGATCCTAATTTTTGTATTTGTATGGGAAAATGTCTTTCACTTTTCAACATTAGGGTACCAACAACATATTTTCCTTAATTAGAGACTCATCCTCTTCTGTCACCTATAGAGAAGGGGAGTAGGGACTTCCCCAGATCTACACTACAGAGACCTAGAGTATTTAGAGTCAAATAGGGACTTGGAGAAGGAGAAGAAATAGGGGATCCAGGGATTGGTACTTTCTGATGATGTAAACCCATAAAGATACTTGGCTTCTAGCTTATGCCTTGTCTTCCTCTCAGTTACCTATTCCCCTTTCTGTGGTCACCACCTGCTGTTTGGACCAATGTTTCATTTCTTTTCTAGTCCATTGCAGAACACAGTACAGTATCCAAGTTTCTCTCCTAACATCCTGTCCCTGAAGCAAGCACATAGAAGCACATCCAAGTAGCTAAGTATTTTTTTTTTTTGCTCTACTAAGGGTATGGAGAAAAAAGGCTTCTTCCACTGCCCTGCTTATCCACCTCTGCCCTCTCTTAACCTCCTCCATACACCTACCTTACAGGGGAAAAACCTGTATGAGTCTATAAGAGAAAGAAATGCCTTCAGTGAAAATAATCTGTATAATAAAACAGACCAGTCAAGTAGGACTTTGAAAGAAATGAACACAATGTGTTAGTGTTAAGTATATCCAAGAACGCAAAATACTCAGGGAGGGACTCTTCGTTCTTTAACAACTTCTAGGGAAACTGGAAAATAGTTTGACATAAAATGATTTTATACCAGCATCTTACATTATATACAATTTCTAAATGATAAATCACTTATGTGCGAAAATTCACATTAAAAAATTAGGGCAAAGTGGAAAAAATTACCTTTTACAATAATAGTTGTAGAAGAATTCAAAACTAATCAAAGGATGGAGGTGATCACAAAATATAAAACTGTCAATTTTGATTATATAAATTGTAAAAGGTTTTTAAATCAATGCAGAAGGATGAGAAGGTATTGAGGGGGAGAATATTTTATATCAAGCATTTCTGACCAACTTGATATTAAAGATGTATAAGTAATGGATACAAATATGTAAAAATAAATCACTCCTTAATAGATAAGTTATCAAAGGATATGGATGGTTTTTAAAAGAAGAAATATAAACAAGCAACAACCATATGAAAAATGTCTCCATGTGATTAGTGAGAAAATGCAAATTCAAACACCTTTGAGGTTTCACATCACACCCAGAAAATTGGCAAAGATGGAAAAAGTCAATATTGGAGCTGTGGGAAGATAGGGATACTAATATACCTTTAGAAGAGTTATGGATTAGTCCAACTATTTTAAAAAATAATTTGAAATTATGTGACAAAACATATGAAGCTCTTTATAGCCTTGATCTGTTGAGTCTATTTTGATCTATCCATTCAAAAATATTAATAACATTAAGAAAGGTTCCATATACACTAAAATAGTACTAGTGACGTTTTTGTGGTAGCAACATCCTGGAAACAAATTAGGTGTCTAATAACTGGGGAATGATTGAACAAATTGTGATAGGTATATCGTTCTGGACTTGACCTTACTCAGGCTACTTGCATGACAGTTTTGGTTCAATATTGAAATAAAATGAGCTACTCTTAAGTCATTCAATAGTTAACAAAAGGAGGTTTATTTAGCCCTAACAAGAGATGTTTAATAAGGATAGGCATAGAGAATCCTTGAGCTGATTCAGATGAGCGAAGCTACCATCGTGATCTATTAGCCAAGGGGCTCTCATGTTCGTCCAGCTCCTCATGGATGCTTTATACCAAGTAATGAGGCAATGATGTCAATACCTGAAGCCTGTAGTCCTCTGAGCCAATCAAGTCTCAAGAAATGTCTCAATATCTTTTCAGGGAAAACTAGCCTAACCTGCATAGGGAGACAGGTTAGCATTTTACTCCTATCACATATATTCATGTAGTGGATTATTTTTGCATAGAAGATGGACTGGTCATCTGGCAAGATTTTCAACTGATTGTCAGCCCTTATGGTTCATTGATGTCCTCACAATTCCAAGATAGCTTGAGGAACTTCAGATTGCACTACCTGTAGCACACTTGTGGAAGGAAATGGACAAGAGTTACACAAAATGGGTAGGCATAAATAGGTTACAATTTGCATTGTTGGAGGGAATGCACACATCAGGGAGATCACTGATCCATTGAAGTTGTTGTTGTTCATCCTTCGTTTTCGAAGAGGACCAATGACATCATGGGGTGATATCTTGACTTGTGCATGAATTGGCTTTAAATGAGGCAGAGTTGCACAAAGTCCTCAGCCTCACTCTTTCTTCAAGAGTCATCAAAATTAAGTGGCAAGACAAAAGTCAAGATGACTGATGATGGCCCTTAATGCAGTTGATGACCTTGATGTCTTCTATGTTTGACCAAACTCTAAGCACTCCATTCTGCCTGCTTCAGCTGCCTTCATGGCTGTTGGAACAAAATGTTCTCATCTGCCCATTCCTCCAAGGGGAAGTCTTCATATGCTTGAAGCAGACATCCCCCTAACTCACCAATGGGTTTGAAAACTGTTGGTTACCCTCAATCTGGTTTAGCCTGGCTTTGAGGACAGTTTTACTGGGGTGTGTCTGTGGCATATGCTATAACTTCTTGGAGGCACAGGTGAGAGCTGGGTGGCAGGTAGACACCAAAGGTGGATGAGCAGCCCTGAAAAGGACTAAGCAAGCCCTCACATCAGAGGTGCTAGTCTGGAGGGAATACACACACCAGGAGTATTGGAGTATTACAGAATTGTAGTAAGAATTAATAAATATGAAGAAGCCTGAGAAGCGTGGGAAAATCTGCATAGCCTGAAATGCCAGATGATAAATACAGAACCAGGAAAATGATAAACATAATACTACAACCTACACTAAATCAGGGGTGTCAAAATCAAATAGAAATGGGGACCAATTCATACTTAAGGATCCCTGTGGGGTACATATTGACTTAGTTTTAAAATGTAATATTATCTACTTTAGAGACATAGAGGACTATGGATATGGAACAGTATCCTCAATGGAGATAGTCAATAACCCTGAGCCGGAGAGCCCAGGGAATAGCAGCATCTCCCACACCACTAGATATGCTTTCAGTCCAGCTCCCAAAGCCATGAACCAGGCAAACCAGCCTTACAGAGATGTGGCCTGGCCAGTGCTTCTGTGAGTGCTACAGCTGTCTCTTCAATAGCCACAGCTACTGAAGACCAAAAAAAGAGGAGTTTTCAATTTACAAATGACGTAAAACTAAGGAGGGACAGCTAACGCACTCAATATTAGATAGGATTTATAAAAGCTATTAACAAACTAGAACACTGAGACAAACCTAACAGAGATAAATGAAAGTCTTTACATTTGGATTCAAAAAATCAACTTTGTAAGTACAAGATGGGGTAGGTATGAGTGGAATCATCTTGTCTGAAAAAATTACCTGGAGGTACTCGAGAATTGCACATGATATGGAAGCCAAGAAAGCTGAAGAACTTATGGCCCTGTGTTGATAAAGAGCTGCCAATCAATCAGTCCCTCTTACTCATTCCATGCCTTTGTGTGGAATGGGCTACTCCTTCCAATCACTGCCTTGGCTCCTCTCTGGAGGAGTAGTTTTCCTTTCAAATCAAGCCATAGGAAACCATGGAAATGAAAGTGGCAAAGGCCCCACCTCCAATGCCAGCTCAGCTAGCACAGTGACCTCATCATCCCATGGCAGTCAGATTGCTGGTTCAGAGAAATCGGAATAAGTGTTCTCTCTGCAATGAGGGATCATAAGACATGAATCAATGATTCTCTTTTCTTTAGCTCTAAGCCCCCATCAGAGAACTATCGTAGCAAAACTCTGCACTGATTATAAATCTTTCTCTCTCCTCTACCAAATCTTCCCTTAGGAACTTTTTCCTCTGCATGGCAAGGATAATAATAATAACAACAACTGGCATTTTGTAGAATTTTAAGGTTTGCAAAATGATTTACAAATATTACCTCATTTTATCTTTGCAACAACCCTGCGAGTCAGGTGTTATTATTATCCCCATTTTATAAACGAGGAAACTGAAGCATGAACAAATTAAGGGACTTGTAGGCAGCTAAGTGACACAGGATAGAGTCCTGAATTTAGAGCCAGGAAAATGTGAGTTCAAATCCTGACACGGACATTATTTGTGTGACTCTGGGCAAGTCATTTACCTCTCTCAGTCTCAGTTTCCTCAATTGTAAAATGGAGATAATAATAGCACCTACCTCATTGGGTTATTGGGAAGATCAAATATCTTAATTAAATGTTAGCTATCAATAGACTTATGCTCAAAAGGACCCTAGAGGCCATTGGGTTCAATGCCCTCATTTTATTGAGGAAGAAACTGAGGCACAGAGAAATTAAGTGATTTGCCCAGGATAATACAGCTAGTAAACAGGAGAGGTGGTTTACCCCTCTTCTATATCCATGTGCTATTCTGGTGCTGGTGAACTGTCTCTTGGGGGAGGGGGAGGGGAAGCATTCTCTCCTTAAACCTTAATAGACCATTGTTTCTGTTTATTTGTTTGTTTTTGTCTTTTTTGGCTGGGCAATGGGGTTAAGTGACTTGCCCAGGGTCACATGGCTGGTAAGTGTCAAGTGTCTGAGGCCAGATTTGAACTCAGGTCCTTCTGACTCCAGGGCTAGTGCTCTATCCACTGCGCCACCTAACTGCCCCGATCATTGCTTCTAGCAATGAGACTCTTCATCCAGTAGGAGACCTGTAGGCTGGCAACTGTGCAATTCAAGAGTTTGAGGCAGTTGTGACATGTGCAACCAGGGACAGGCACACTCTCTATGGAGATGCAGACACAAATCAGAATATAACTCTAGGCAGGGATCAGTTTGAAAACAGTTGATATCATTCAGGAACGAGGAGAGTGACCTCCCAACTGTAGATTTGAAAGAGAATTAACTCTGTAAATCCAAAGTCTTACTGCAGAGAGGAGCTTAAGGAGTCCCAGCAGAGAGACCTTTCCAGCAGACAGTCTGTATCCAGGGAAGAAAGCCATTAGGTTATCCCCAAAAGAGAAAGGACATGGGTCCTCATAGCACTGAGACTCTGCCTCACTGACTGCAACCGTGCCTTTTCCATGTACCTCACTACTGATATGCTCTAAGTTTGTGCCCACTCTTCCAACCAATGCTTTGTATATTTGTGGGAGAATGCATCCCACATTTGTATGGGAAATATTTTATAGCTACTGTTTTTACACAGAACTTGGGTTTGGAATCTAAGGGAGAAGTAGGATGAAGGAAGGAGGTGGGAAGGGCTTTAGAGGGATGAGCTTGGCACTAAGGAAGGCAAGAGAAAAGGCTCTGCCCCTTCCAAACAGTCTCTTCTCCTACTGTCCTCTTTCTGTCCCCATGTAACTTAGAAGTAAGATTCACCTAAGTTAGCTCTCTGTATGCTCATTTTCTATTAGGGTTTGAAAGCTAAATAAAGAGAAAAATAGTCTGTTTTGTCTCATTTCCTCGACATACTGCTGCACTAGAATATATCTTTCTCTTGGAAAGATTATGGGGCCTCACTTCTTTTTTCTCTTGGTCCAGGCTAACCTTAGACAAAATGAAGTTTGTATTCAGCTTCCATTAATTTCTCATCTCTTTTCTTCTTTACCCTGATTGTAATGCTTTTTATTTTTCTTCCACAAAATCCCCCCTCCCACATAGATGTCCAGTGTCCTCATGCATCCCTTTTCCTGCCCAAGATGACCCATAATATGTCTATACCAACTATTTCCCTTTTCTCCATAGCAAGGAAGGAAGGAGGGAAGGAGGAAAGGAAGGAAGGAAGGAAAGAAGGAAGGAAGGGAGGAAGGAAGGAAGGGAGGGAGGGAGGGAGGAAGGAAAGAACACAAATTCTACTCCAGGGAATAGTAACAGGGCAAGTGTGGAGAAAAGGAGAACAGCTAGGACAGATTATGATAGAGGCATGAAGGATTTAGGCACCTAGGATTGAAGGGAATGATGAGGGTTGGAGGAAAGAAGGAGGCTATAAAATAACACAGTGAAGAAATTGCCGGAAGGAAGGCAGAAGTGTGGAAACAATATAATTCTCATACTATTTCCTAGGGCTAGCCTCCATCAGAAGCATTTCTTTGGCCTCAGCAATGGGGAGAAGCAAGTGTCAGTGTGAGGATGGAGTCTTAATAATCTTGCTAGAGTTAAAAATATCCTACTGTATTCCTAAATAATTTGTTGTTGTTGTTGTTGTTGTTCAGTCATTTCAATCGTGTCTGACTCTTCGTGACCCCACTGGGGGTTTTCTTGGCAAAGACACTGGAGTGGTTTGCCATTTCATTCAATTTCCATTAATGAATAATAGCTACCATTAATTTAGCACTTTAGGGTTTGTAAGCACTTTACATCTATTAGCTTATTTTCCCTATCTGAAAAATGATGTAATGGGACTAAATGACTTCTAAGGTGTCTCCCAACTCTAGCTCTATGCAACTGAGTTGGGTGACATGGTGGTAAGGTAGTATCTTTTAACCTCTCATTATAAGCCCCCTCACCTGAACCCAAGTAAATTACCTCTGAAGCTAGACTGAAAGGGACTAGGTGGGTATGCTAAAGCTGACAACCTTTGTCCTATTTCCTCCCTCTCCTTTCTCTCGCAGCCAAGCTGCTGTACTCCTTCTAAGTAAATGTACAAAAACTATCTGTGTCAGTCAGTCAAATAGTCCCTACTCTGTGCCAAGCACTGTGCTAAACACTGCGGATACAATGAAAGACAAAAAAAAAGCAGACCCTGCTTTCAAGGAGCTCACCTTCTAATGGGGGAGAGAACATGAAAAAAAACTATAAATTTAATAATATCCAGGATAAATTGGAGACAACCAATAGAGAGAAGGAAACATGAAGGAGGATCAGGAAAGACTTCTCATGGAAGATAAGATTTTAGCTGAAACTTGAAAGAAGCTGGGGAAGCCAGGAGATGAAGCAAGGTATATATACCTTGACTCCAACATAGAGATGTCATTTTGGTCCTCTTTGAGAACAAAGGACAACAACTAACCAACTGGGCCAGGAATATGTAGAGATGTCTAATATAAAGGGAAGGGGCCTCTCAGGTGAACATTTAGGGCTGCCTCATCCACTCCTAAAACCAAACAGATTGACTGTGGACTGTGTTCCCCCAGGATTACAGAGCTGGCCTTGGAAATCAAACTCAATCATAGCAATCTCCTTGATCACAGATGTGGGGCCAGGGGTTCCATTTGTGTCAGACCAGAGAGAAGAACCCCCCCCCCAACCCAGGATCCACAAATAGTGCCTGCCTTTAAGGAACTTACAGATCTGTCTGGGGAGACAAGAAGGACACAGTAACTTTAAGGGAGTGTGTGATGAAGTGCTCAGTAGGTGAGATAGCCTGTAAGCCTTGACTGAGGAAGGACCCAATGATTTCTCAGTGAGAAGAGTTACTGGATCTGAAGTCAGGGAATCTGTTTTTAAAAACTGGCTCTTCCTTTCTCTGTAACTTTGGTTAAGTCCCTGAACCTCAGTGGGTTTCTGCCCTTATCTATAAAAGGAGAGGGGTGAACTAGATGGCCTCTGAGATTCTTTCCAGCTCTAAATTTGTGAACAGGAAGGGTCAGAGAAGTCTTCATGGAAGAGGAAGAGCTTGGGTATGGATGGCCCTTGAAGGCAGAGCTGAGAAGGGTGGGCCTCTCTAGGTAGCAGAAACAAGTGGGAAAGTATTTGCTTTACTAAGGGGACAAGTCAACCAGACCAGAGCAAAGACTTTTTTTGTGGAGGAGGAAGAGAGAAAATTAGAAGGTAAATGGTATTGGTTTCTACAAAGTTGAGGATTTGGAGCTTAATTCAAATGGCAATGAGGAGTTAATTAAAGGGTTTTGGATAGGGGAGTAACGTGACCAAAGCGGCACTTTAAGAATATTAATGCAGCCGTGTCTGAGCTGTAACTAAGGAGGGGCAGCTAGGATCACATGTGCAAACATCGAGGGGACAAAGCCTCATTCTAGCCATGCCCAAGGCTCAACCCTCACAGATCTCTTCTTGTCCAAGCCCCTATAGGAGAAGGGAGGCCCTGGGAAGAAGACAGGGCAAAGCCTGGAGTTTGAGGTTAATGAAGATTGGGGGAGAAATGGGGAAGAAACTGATCTGATTACCCTCTGTGCTGCCTCCATTGTCCCCTTCCCAGACTATACTTTGTACCTCTCTCTTCTGTCTCCTCAACTCTTTTTTGCACCAGGGAAAAAAGTCCTAGTTATACCTGTGAGCAATGGTGTATAAGATGGACCGAAAGTAGGGAAGGTTGAAATTAGACTCAATAGGAGGCTAATTGTAGCAATCTAAATGAGAAGTGACTGGGATAATGACACTGGAAATGAAAATGAAATCATGTATTTAAGAGAATATGAAAACTTCTATGTGTCACTGGAAGTTAAAACAATTTTCTTCTTTTTGATCTAGACCTGTGATTTCATTGGTGTAGGAAACTATACCAGCATCTAGCTGGTGAAGTAGACAGCGTGCTGAGCCTGATGTCAGAAAGACCTAAGCTCAAATCCAGCCTTAGAAACTTACTGGCTGTGCAACCCTGAGCAAGTCACTTAACCTCTGTTTGTCTCTATTTTCTCAGCTTTGAAATGGGGATAACATCACCACCTACCTTGCACTGTTATTGTAAGAATCAAATGAGCTAATATTTGTAAAGCATTTAACACAGTGCCTAGCACATAGTAAGCACTAAATAAATGCTTATTCCCTTTCATTCCCTCTCCTTCTTCCAGGAAACTCTAGTGAAGATACTACCTATACTAATATAGATGGAAGAATTGTCTGTAACTTTTAGCTGCTTAAGTCACCAAGAGATTAAGTGACTTGCCTATAATTACATAAGTGGGACATGTTAAATTCAGGACTGTGTGTGTGTGTGTGTGTGTGTGTGTGTGTGTGTTCACATTTATAAAATCAACCTCCCCATTCATCACATGCCTTGATACATGGGGAGTGAAGTAAATATATCTACATTTGATGACTATCTCACCAAACCAGGGTTGTTGCTAGGTGAACAGGTAAAGGCTATGTAAATATTCTCTAGTACAGTTAGCGCATGATCAGTTTTTCACTGGTCTGAAGCACGTGGATACAGGGCTTCCTATTTGCCACCTTCCCCTTCTGCATTGTGATTAACGTGAAAGCAGCTCTCATCACATCATCCACAGGATTTCTATTGAGATCCATTCTCATGACATGACCCAGGCAATATAGCAAGAGAAAGTAAGGCTAAACCAGAGTTGGCTCTTTTCTTTGCTGCCAGAGGGCATATCCCATGAATTTACTTTCTGCCCCAACTCTCTTCCTGCTGGATTCAGTGTCTCTTCCTGGGTGGATAGTTCTGCAAGATACCATATTGGGAAGGGAGAGGAAAGGGATATCTCCTCTCTGTTGGTCCCTGATAGAGCTTCAGGGGTCACATTCCACAGAGCTGCTTCCTGCTTGGATTCTGTTGACTGACTCCAGGACTGGTAAGGTTAGCTTTTTTTTTTAAATTTTTTAGGCAATTGGGGTTAAGTGACTTGCCCAGGGGCACACAGCTAATAAGTGTCAATTGTTTGGTCTGAGACTGAATTTGAACTCAGGTCCTCCTGACTTCAGGGCTGGTGCTCTATCCATTGTGCCACCTAGCTGCCCGTAAGGTTAGCTTTTTAAAGAACACCAGGGCCATAGCCTATCTTTGGTCAGCCAATGACAAGTTGCTTTTCCAGTTCCATCAGGGAAACTTTCTTCACATTTTGTGAACTGATATGGTGCAGATGTTTCTTCAAACTTTGTTTAACATGCAAACACCTCATTATCTGTCCCTTGAAAGTTGATTAAATCAACTTGGTTTCAGGGAGAGGAAACAAACTCTCCCTTCCACTACATATTACTTAATAAATGGGATCCTTATGATATGCTCCCCAAGAATGAACCTCTATGAGAATGAACCTCCAACAACTTTGCAGAGATGGGGGACTATGAGTGTAGACCACTGTGTATAACAGCATTTTTTCAACATATTGATTAGTTTTACTGAGCTTCCTCTTCTAAGAGGAAGGAGTACATTAGAATAGGTAGGTGATATAAAAATAAATATCAATAAAATTTATTTTTGAAAGACAATAAAATAATGAAAAAAACTGAATTAGTAATTTTAAAATCTTACCTCTCCCCCTTCTGTCTTCCTCCAAGCACGTTCTTCTTCGTGTTTATCTCTTCTTTTTTCCTTCTTCTCCCTCTATCCTATTTTTGTCCTCTCCTCCTCCCACGTAATGCTCCTTTCCTTTTCTTCCAGTCTTTTTTTATATTTTCCCATCCTAATCACCTCTGACTCCCAGCTCAAGCATATTGAATTCAAGAAAGGGAAAACAATAAAAATAAACACTAAATTATGCACACACACACAACAGCTTCCCATTACATTTGACCTTTTTAAAAATTTTAAAATAGAGTAATAACATCTACATTCTTCTTAAACTTAAAGTTACTGAAAGAAAGGACAATTTAATCTTACAGATAGAGACCCAGTGTCAGTGTCAGGACAACATGGGTGTCAGTCCCATCTCTGACATACTCTAGCTATGTAACCCTGAGCAAGTCACTTAAATTCTTAATGGCTCAGGCAACTTTCTAAGACTAAGAGCTGAAGAACAGTTTGTGATGTGCATCAAATCAGTAGGGAAATTCCTCAGTAAGGAATTCCCTATACAGAGGAAATCACAAATTTGAACCCCAATAAAAAATAGTAGTAAAGTATGCTGTCTACTCAGTACTTACTGAAAATGATAATAATCAAAGATCTAAAGCTAGAAGAAATCTCAGAGATCATCTTCTCCAACTACTTCATGCCACCCATAAGGACACTCAGACCCTATGAGGTTATTTGTCTTGTTCAAAGTCAAACAGGTAGTAAGTATCAGAGATAAGTGAGGAACCGAAGTCTTCTGACTTCGGGACTAGCACTCTTTCATCTAAACCCACGCTGCCTCTGATGGTGATAGCAATGGTGATTGAGATGTCAATTTTGATGGCAATAGTGATGAAGATGGCAATGGAGATGGTGGTAGTGATAGTGATGGAAATGAAGGTGGAAATGGAGATGGAGGTAGTGATGATAATAGTAATGGTGATACAAACGAACATGGAGATGGAGATGGTGATGGTGGTAGTGGTGGTGATGGTGGTGGCAGTGATGGTGGTGATGATGATGATACCAGGAAGGTAGGAGAAAGAAGAAATACAATTTAGGCCCATTATATATGTGACAGGCTTTTACAAGAAAGAACTCAGGTCCAAGAACTCTGATAATGTACTTGGTAACTTAAGGAAAATTGTGAATATTCTTCTCCTTTATCTTCTCTATCCTTTATTTGGTAGGGAATGTGGTAACATCATAAAGATTGATTACTGACTGTGTAGGACAAAAGTAAATAGGAGAAAGAAGGAAAGAAGAGCCCTGGAATATGATGACAAAAGAAGAAAGAAAGAAAGAGAAAGAAAGAAAGAGAAAGAAAGAAAGAAAGAAAGAAAGAAAGAAAGAAAGAAAGAAAGAGAAAGAAAGAAAGAGAAAGAAAGTCATGGATATAAAGGGCTCCAGGGGAGAGAAGAATGAAATGAATCTGCTACTCTGCACATAGTCCATACAACTCACAAGGGTTGGCTCTGGGAAGGACAGCACTCACTCTCTAATTCCTCTGCTCTGGTTTCCAGGCTGGCCTTTCATGTAATTCCAACAATAGGGGAACTACAAATGGGCTATGATAACAGGAGGCTGACGGCTCCATGTGTGTGAATTAAGGGAGTTTCAGCGACTTCTCTGACTGTACTGTGAAATGCTTTGGCAAAAGTAGATCATTTATCCTTTTCCAAGGTCTGTCAACGTCAACTTTGCAACATCTCTTGAACATGCCATTTTCTCTCTTCTGATACTGCTCTAGTGTAGGCCTTCATCACCTTATGCCTGGATTACTGCTGTGACTGCTGTTGAGTCTGCCTACCTCAAGTGTCTTCCCACTCGAATCCATCCTCCACTGAGTGATTTTTTAAAACTTGGGTCACCCTTAAATAAATTCCAGTAGCTTTCTATTGTCTCCAGGATCAAATACAAAATTTTTTGATGGGTATTCAAAGTCTTTCCTAAGTTAGTTCTCTTCTACCTTTCCAGTCTTTTTACACCTTACTTACATTGACCCTTTGACACTGGCCTCCTTGCTATTTCAAGAACAAGATACTCCATCTCTTGGCTTTGGGTATTTTCTCTGGTCGTCCCCCATGCCTAGAGTGCTCTCTTACCTCATCTTCACCTCCTGGCCTTGCTGGCTTCCTTCAAGTCCCAACTAAAATCCTGCCTTCTGCAGGAAATATTGCCCAACCTCTTAATTTGAGTGCCTTCACTGTTTTAATTATTTCCTATTTATCCTTTATATTTATATAGCTTGTTTGAACATATTTGTTTGTGTGTGGTCTCCCTTAGAGTCATTCTTGACTCTCATCTCCCTCACCACCATTCTCAACCTCCAATTAGTTGTCAAATCTTACAGTTTCACCTGCACCACTTCGCTAACATCTGTCACCTACTTTCCCTCACATGGTCGTTGCCCTCAGTTCAGGCCCAAATCACCTCTTACAAAGACTATGTCACTAGTCTCCTAATTAGTACCCCTCCTTTCAGTTTCTCCCTTCTACAATCCATCCTTCTCACAGTTGTGAAATTAATGTTCCTAAAGCACAGGTCTGACCACATCACTTCCCTGCTCCCAAGTCACCAGTAGCTTCCTATTGTTTCTGAGATACCATACAAAATTTAGCATTCAAAGCCTTCACAATTGGTCCCAACCTAAATTTCCAAATTTTTCCATATTTCTCCCCTTCATGCACTTTACATTATAGCCAAAATGATCTACTAATTGTTACCAGAACTTGGTATTCCATCTTCTCTTGGATTTCACTTTGTGCCATGGGTCCCCCATGCCTGCAGTGCTCTTCTGCCTCCCTTCTCTATCCAGTCTTCCTCTACCATTTAGCTCAAATCCCACTTCTCCAGGAGCCCTCCCCCTTTCAGTCTTATGACATCGCCTTCAATTCATATCGTGCATCCCCTATGTGTACAATTAGTTGCATGTTGTCTCCTCTGTTAGAATGGAAGCTCCTTGAGGGTAAGGTCTTTGGTTTTTGCCTTTCCTTGTATCCCGAGCATTTAAGACAGTGCCTGGCACCTAGTAAATACTTAACAAATGCTCATCGACTGAATGACTGGACAAGAATTCATTTTCTCCTCTTGTGCTGTCCCCTCTTACCACGCCTAGATCTTTTTTCAAGGCTCAGCTCAGGTGTTACTTCCTCCTACCTGAAGCTTTGCTTGACCCCTAGCTTAGTGCTCCCTGCCAAAAATTAATGTCTCCCATTTACTTATTGGTGTTACAAAACACATACACACAGATATACTATCTATACATATATGCATATATGAAACATATGCATGTATTTTATTTATAATATCATATATACATACATAATACCTATACAGCATATTTTACTATATAATATGTAATATCTTGACTATACAATCTCATACATGTGTTTATACATAATGTAAACTCTTTGAGGGTTGAGATGGAGAGTTTTGTCTTTATATCTCCAGCACCTAGGACTATCCTTTGCACTTAATAGGTGCTTAATTAATGTTTGTTGAATTGAATTGATTCTTCACACCTATGCAAAAATTGTGAGCTTGCCTTTGCATTTGTAATCTCTTGCCAATGGACTCCAGTATTTAAAGACATCAGTCAATGAAAAGAGGCAAGAAGGAATATTCCCTTGCTATTGTCTACATTCTGAATGAACTTCACTGGATGAAGAGAAATCATTGTTAGTTCTCCTATATTTCCTCTAATTGTTTTATGCTGTGAACAGATGGCCATATACTAAATGAACAATAACCAAGACCAAGCAGACTGGTAGAGAATCTACTGCTAGCATCAAATAAAACAAAGTCTGTCTGCCACATAGTGATCATATAAATTTAATCATAGTCTTGCATGGTGTGCATCTCACATAAATAATAGTAATTATTATGACTTTTATATAGTCAAATTCTAGTTTATTACTACAAATGACTAACATTTGTAAAGCATTTTGTAAATGATAACATACATTTATATGTAATATGCATATGTTTGTGTATATATGTGTGTGTCCTCATCTGTAAAGTGGAGGTAAAAAAATCTTAGTATGTATCTTCTTAGGGTTCTGAAGGTAATGAGATTGTGTATGTATATACATATTATACATAAAAATATATACATATATAAGATTGTATATATATTATATTATATTATGTTATATTATGTTATATTATGTTATATTATATTATATTATTTTATATTATATTATATTATATTATATTATATTATATTATATTATATTGGTATATGTATAAACATTTTATTGTTGTCGTTCAGTCATTTTTCAATCAAGCCTGACTCTTCATGACCCCATTTGGGGTTTTCTTGGCAAAGATACTGGAGTGGTTTGCCATTTCCTTCTCCATATGTATACATATACAAGACTGTGTAGTCAAAATATTACATATCATATAATAAAATATATTGTATATGAAATGTGTATGTATACATGAGATTATAAATAAAATGTAACATATATTTCATACATACATATAGAGAGATAGATATGTATGGACAGTATATATGTGTGTACACGTATACATATATGTACAGACATACATATACACTGCCTCATTTTATAGATGAGAATACTAAGGGTTAGAAAGGCTATGTGATTTGCCCACAGTGACAACATTAGTAAATATCAGGGGTAAGTTAATAAAAGCTAGCATTTTTGTGGCTTTCTAAGGTTTGCGAAGCACTTGACAAATATTATCTCATTTTATTCTCACAATAGTCCTAAAAAGTAGGTACTTTTATTATCACCACTTTATAGATCAGGAAAGCAAAGCAGACACATGTGAAATAAGTTACCCCGAGTAACACAGCTAGTCTATGTATATAAATCAGAATCTAACTCAGGTCTTCTCAACTCCAGAGCCAAAGCTCTATTCACTGCCCTACCTGACTCTTTCTTATTCCTGCTCCAGTACTCTTTTCACTTTGTAAAGTGAAAACTCACTTTGTAAGTTCTATAGAATATATAATCTGTGTTAATCTTGATAGTTTTTCATGATATCATTTATCATTGTAATCATCACCATCAACACCCAACCAAGCCTAGACACAATACCCCAAGTTCCTGGGATTTCCTTGTCTTCCAACCTGTTCCTACTTCACACCTCCACCCCTCAAGCTTTTCTGTACTTCAGTCATATATTCATATCCTCTCACTTCTCTCCCATGACTGATCCAAGGGGGTCTTTGAGTAGCATGTCCATTTACTTCTGTTCCCTATCCCTATCTCTTGGCCCCTCTATTCCCACTCTTTCAATGCTACCCCTCTCAAATATCCTGCAAAGATGGTATTGCCTTGCCAACTTTACCAGTTGGAATTTTGGGCTTTCTGAGATATCTGAGTTGTGTATTACATCTCTATTTCTTCTCTTTCCTTCAAATCTATGCACCAAGTATATGTTATTAGATTACTCACTTGCCCCCATGGACCTCATTGTTTTGATACTGCCATATTTGTCCATAAAAAAGCATTTTTTTCTTGTACACTTCACATACCTCCCTACTACCATGGAATAATATTCTCTGATAGTCCTCTGCAGGTATACCCCTGATCTTTTTTGTTATGGGTTGGCGACACACCCCAAGCACCCTCCTCCAGGTGGCATCTAACCTAAAGAGAAGAAGCTAACAATGAATGGCAACACCCACTACAGAAGGGTACTTGTGACAAATTCTACAGGCCTGCAGCATCGTACAACCCTGACTACTGACTGATGGAGTGTTTCTCTGATGTGGATTTCCCCAGCCCCCACAAATGTCAGAGGAGTTAGTTATCTGGGAGAACTGAAATGGAAGATGAGCAATCAAGGCTCAACATTTTCTTAATAGTGGAGCCCCTCACAGGTTTTCTTAACCCATGGAAATTCTCCCTCACTCAATTCAACTATACCTTCCCTAATTATTTCTAATTGTAACTGAGTAGAAATAGAGATGGGGTTAATATGCACTTTTTAAAAAATTGTATATAGTAAGGGGCAGTTAGGTGTTGCAGTGGATAGAGCGCCAGTCCTGGAGTCAGGAGGACCTGAGTTCAAATCCGGCCTCAGAGCAAACATTTGACACTTACTAGCTGTATGACCCTGGGCAAGTCAATTAACCCCAATTGCCTTGCCAAAAAAAATGTATGTAGTAGAAGTTCGTAGGTTCCATGATCCTTTTTTTTTTGAATATTGAAATATCCATGTTTGTTGATGTTATATGTAACATCATATGTAACTGTATGTATGCGTGACTTTGTATTAAAAAAGACAACAAGTGGGCTGTTGTTTCCTTATATATCTAAACACCTAAAACATCTCTATCTGAAATGGCTAGGAGTCCATTAAATTGTATTGGGGCTGCCAGCCTTCTGCAGAAATGATGTGATCTCTAATCTCTAGCTTGGAGTCTCTCTGCCTGAGGAGGGAATTCCCATCACATCTCTTCAACTCTGAGATGTCTCCTGGAATACAACCAGTTTTCAGAGGCACTACTATGGGTAACAGGAAAATGAAGCTCTTCAGGCTTCCAACAGGGAAATCTGAGTTAGCCCTCGTTTCCCAGTAAAGTGTGTGCTCTTTTCTCTACTGTGGAAAACTAGCAAGTCACCAGAGTTTCTGAGAGTGGTGAATTAACTCTTCCAGGACACCAGGGCACCATTGAGAAAATTACCATATTCAGGATACTAAATGATACCCCAGTTCCTTGGAATAGATAATTAGACTCTCACAGGTGACTAGTTTACTCTGAATGAATAGTTTACTCAGCACTAGATTTTCCCACACTCTCGTGTGGGAATAAAAATGTTACCTTCTCATCTTCTCTTTTCATTTTTTCACTTAATAGTCACAGAAGCCCCTTTATACTCAGCGTTTCAGAAACAATAACTAACCAATTCCCTTCAGTATGAGAACAGAAATACTGGTGATATGACAATAGAAGTAGACTGAGGACCAGGACTCCTAGCCTCTATAATCAACTATCTGATCTTAATAAGGGCCATCTTCCCATTGGGACAATGTCTCCATTTGAAGAATAGAAACAATATTATTTTAGTGTTAAAAATGGGATCTTGGTCCTGTTTTAGAGATGACTAAGGTGAGAGTATAAAACACAATTTAGGAGTATGGAAAATAAGGTTCATGAGTAAAGGAAATAAGATTAAGGGGGGAAAGTCTGAAGAAGTGATGTATTGGATCTTAAAGGTCCAGCCCAAACCCAATTTCTAAATGAAGTCTTCCATGATTATTTCAATCCCCATTTACTACTCATTTATCTAAATTTTTACATTAATCATCTGGACTGTACCATTTAGAACTCCTGTAATATATAGTAATATATTGTTTTCTGTTTCATGGGTGCTGGTTATATTCTCAATTATGCCGTAAACTTCTTCATGGCAGAAGCAGTACCTTATGTTTCTCTGCTTTGTTTCTCTGCTTTTATCCATCATAGCCTCTCCTCAATAGGAAGCCAATAAATATTTGTTGATTGATTCATCCAAAAACCATATCATAAGAGTAATGGTTTAAAGAATTGGAAATCATTCACATGGAAAAAAGAAGTCTTAGGAAGAATGCAATAACTGCCTCTAAATTTTTGAAAGGCTGTCCTGTAGAAAAATAAGTACACTTATCCTTTGTTGCTCCAGGAATAAGGGGACAGGTTAGTAGAAGTTATAAGAAAGACCTTTCCAACAACTGGAACTGGCGCTTAAGATATGACTTCCTGGCCACCATAAAGAGCTCCCAGAAGAATCTGGATGGTCATATGCTAGTGGTTTCTGCATAGGTTGATGGGTTTAACTCAGTTTTTTGAACAAAGTGCACAAATGTTTATTGACTTCCAACTGCGCAAAGTACCTGTGGTAAGCATTTCGAAGGGAGTGTGGAATATATGGGGGAGGGTGGTGTGTACCAAAAAAAAAAAAAACAACACAGTATCAGCCTTGTAAAACAAGATTGTAAAGGATGATAGGAATGATAAGAATAATGATCATACAAGTTAGAGGTGAAAGGCTAACAAGAGTATTGTTATTTTTGGCCCTACTGTGTGCGCTAATGGCAGGAGTTGTCTGAGATGGCAGCATAGCTTTTGTTCAGCCTGAAGACACAGGATCATCACAGGCTACTCTATATTATGTCTGATCTGTCAACGTGGCCACAGACTTGAGACATGCAGAGGGAGAATCGACATACCATTCAGTTTCCTATGTGCCTTCTCACAGTGGTCAGCAAACTAGCAGAACATAGTGATATGCACAGAAAATGCAGATGCATACGGATCCACGGTGACTGCAACCACCTGAGTGTCATAATCAGCAAGATTAGCGGGAACTAGCCTCGTATGCACAAGCAATGACTGTATTGACTTTCTTTTAAAAAAAAATGCATGTAATTTCAATGTAGGAAAGAAATGCTGGCTTACCAAGCACAGCAATCTCACTTGCTATGCAGGTTAAAAGTTGTCTCACCCTTCCTGTGACTCCCACAACCTTGATGTCCCCATAGTACTGGCCAAATACAAAGTAGTATGGGAGTTCAGAAGAGAGAGAGAGACAGACAGACAGACAGACAGAGACAGAGAGAAAGAGACAGACAGACAGACAGACAGAGAGGGAGAAAGAGAGAGAGGGGGAGAAAGAGAGAGAGAGAAAGAGAGAGAGAGAGAGAGAGAGGTCAGTTCTGGTTTAGAGGATCAGAGGTTTTGTGTAGGAAGTAGCATTTGAGTTGGGGTTTGAAAATGAGTAGAAATTGGACCAATGAAGATAGGGGAAATGTCATTTTGGATGGAGGATGAAGTTAAAAAAAAACATGGAAATGAGAAACAACAGAACTAGTTCAGGAAACATTGGGTAGTTTGAAGGATATACATACAAAAGAAGGTAATATAAGAAATTACTCAAAAGATAAATAGGAGAGAGGTCATAGAGAATCTGGAATACCATGCTAATGAGTTTGGATTTTACTTTGTAGGTTAGCAGGTTTTGAAAAGGGCAAATTATGTGATTAGAACAGTAAATCAGGATTATTTCTGTACCAGTAGTGTGCAGATCAGGTTGGAGAGAGCAGAAATTGGAGATGTGGAACCCTTAAAGGCAGCTATGGCCAATGACCTAGAACTTGGCACAGGGTCTAGGACATAGTAGGCACTTGATAAATATTTGTTGAATAATTTATTGAGAGAAGTAATAAGGTCCTAAAATAAGTTAGAGTTCTAGAAATCAAGAGGTCATGGAGAACTAAAGAGATAGTAATGAGGTAGAATTGACTTGATGACTAGATGGGGAGCATGGATGGGAAGATGAAAAATGTGTTGATCCTGAAGGACTGAGAGGATCAGATTGCTTACCATCTAAGGGAGGGAAGAGAGGAGGGAAGGAGGAAGGGATAGAATTTGGAATTCAAAACTTTTTTTAAAATGTCAAAAAACTGTGGATAGAGCACCAGCTCTGGAGTCAGGAGGACCTGAGTTCAAATCCGGCCTCAAACATGTAACACTTACTAGCTGTGTGACTCTGGGCAAGTCACTTAAACCCATTGCCTAGCCAAAAAAAAATGTCAAAAAACTGTTTTAACATGTAATTGGGGGGAAATAAAATATTATGTAAAAGGGAGAAATAGGAAGGTTAGGAAAGGAAGTAAGTTTTTAGAGAAAAGATGGTGGGTTTAATTTCGAATACGCTGAGTTTAAAATACCTGCAGAACATATAAGGTCCCTTTCAACTCTAAGATTCAATTATTCTATGAAAACAACTGTTTGGAAGTTTGCAGAACACAGTGATGTAGTGATAGGCTATGTCTGCAGGGCAGAAGAAAAAGAGGGCTCACAGTGAACTGAGAGCTTCATGATGAGGTACAGAAGTCATACAAGAACCTGCTCCTTTTAAGATGCTTTGGGAGAATCCATGGAATCCATCTGGATTGTCAAAGACACATGGAAATTCCTTGTCACTGAAAACAAAGCATTCCCTCTATCCCCATTCAAGTGCCCCCAAAGAGCTCATTGCCAAGCATGATGTTATACAAAGCTGTTATCCTGACTTTTGTCTTGTCACTGGACTTCGAAGACTCTGGAAGAGAAAGTGAGGCTGACAAGTCTGTGCGACTCTTCCTCTCTTAAAACCAATTCACTCAAGAGTCAAGACATCACCCTGTGATGGCATCTGTCCTCTCTGAAATGAAGACAAAACAACTTACCAAGTTGGGATACTGTCAGAAAGTAAGTGACTGACCCCTATGCTATTTGTCTTTCCCAATGCTTGAATTTCAGGAAACTTCCTCTTTCAGTAGGATAATAGAGAAATCCTATTTGGCATCATGGAAATTGGGGCAACTTTTATAGGGGTGTTGCCTTGGCACATATTCACTGTATAAGGAGCCATCCTGCTTAAACTACTTTGGGAGGGATTTAGGTTAGAGATTTTGTTAAAAAATTATGTTTTTGTTTGACTTCTTTTCCTAGAAATCTTTGTGAGAATAGAATTGATTCCCATCTGTCATAACTGGCTTAGGTGCAAGCCTCCTGGGAGGCGTTGGGGTAAAGCAAGTGACCTTAGGAGGTTCTGTTCAATCATTCTGAGGTGATCTTAACTTGATTCTCTAAGGACTAGTAATTAAAAGTATTTAGGGTTTCTGAAATTTCTATGAAGATTGTAAATGTTTAAACACTGTACTTTGGTTTTGTTTTTGGGTTGTTTTTTTGTCTTTTTTTCAGTAATATCTGACTTTTCACGACCCTATTTTGAGTTTTCTTGGCAAAGATACTGGAGTGGTTTGTCACTTCCTTATCCAGTTCATTTTACAGAACTGAAGCAAACAATGACTTGCCCGGGGTGTCTGAGGTCACATTTGAACTCAGGAAGACCAGTCTTCCTGATTCCCAGTCCACTGCGCCACCTAGCACCCTTACTGTGTGTTGCACAGGGTTCAATATGTATTTTCCTGGTAACTGAGAGCTAGTTCAGCTCAGAACAGAGGCTGGTGTGAGACATCAGTAGCTGCCATGAATGCGCTGAAAATTCAAAGCAGCTTTAAAGGTAAGGCTCACATGTACTGGTTGATTCCAATGAAAGCTGCAGTTACCTGTGCAAACCTTCTGATAATGCCTTCTCCACGGCCAGTGAGGATTTCTATGTGCATAGGGAAAGGCCTTTGGACAAAGCTCATGTCCTAATCCCTTCAAAGCACCCTTCAACATGTGCTGAAAATTTACCCCAGCACATATAAGGAAGAGACAAGAGCCTTGTCTAGTTTCCCTTTTTAATGGCAGCATGCTAAACAGGCCATAGGCCCCTGTACTGAATTATCCGGGCTGGTGATGGTTAGCAGACAGCCAAGTGGGAGGTGCACCTCTTTGCCAAGGCTTTCTCGCTTAAAATGGATCTTAATTTTTGCTTTGGATATGAAGATGGGTTTACAGCTATTAGCCATCATATTAATAATGTAGAAAATACATGCCCAATCACTTGTGTTCTTTCAATTCCTTATGAACACAGCTGCAACCCACATTAGATGCTAGGGTGAATGGATATTTTTCAGATGAGATATTTGTGCTGAATTATTAGGGTAGTCTGTACTACAAAATTACTAATAAACATTGCTTCTGGCTCAATTTAGCCTGAATTCAGTGAACCTAGCCAATGGTGACAAATCAAAAACTCTGAAATATCCAATGAATGAATTTAACTAATCAAGGAACCCTGTAGGAAGTAGATGCCAGGATTAATGAGCCAGTAGTTTCACCATGCCATGCTGTTATTTCTTCACATAAATGCCCTCAGATGAGATTACCTTTGTGTCATGAAAAGGAGAAAAGGAAGGTTACATACTTTCAACTGACAGGTTAACTACCTCCATTACACAAGACACATCTTCAGGGGCTAAATTTTTTTTTACCCTAAGAATGAAAATTTAAAGTCCACAATACAAATTAAAACACATTTTCATTTTCAGGGGAAGCAATCATTAAGGCTGTAGAAAATATGGTAGCAAAACCAAACAGTCTTCTGTCTTCTGAGCTCCTACCTTCCTGAGCTTAGTTGCTCAGCTCCCAGTTTTTTAGTCAGCAATTGCCATCTTTAATGGAGTACATTGCTTTATTACATCCTCTCTTTTCTACCTCCTCTTGAAGCAACAAGTTCAACATCATTGTTGGAATCTGCTTGTATGCCATTTATGATGTTTACTGAATCTATGTATAAGGACACAGAGATCCTAGGATCAACATTTATATTCAAATAAGCCAATTATCATATAGCTATACCTAAATAGTCCTTCACAGAGCCTTAGTAATGCCATTTAATGTCCAAACAGACTGCTTAGCATAAAACAAAAAGTACAGTTCACTAAGGGTAGGACACCTTTAAGTTCTTTTTACCTGCTTCATTTCAATTATTCTTCCTTGTGCTTTTGTCCTTATTCTCTTAGGTAACGTAATCACTATTTGTATAACTTTAATAGGACTGAGTCAGAATGATTAGTGAGATATAAAAATAGGATGAAGTGTCATTCTATTGTCTGATGTAGTTTTTTTCCTTCAAAGGCAGAGATCTTTCATACTTAAAGCATTCCCATTTAACCTGTAATACACGATTGAAAATTTCATTCTTTAGCTTTTGATCTTTGTTAAGTAGGATCTTTGTCAACTTGGAGAATTTAGGCTAGAAAGACTCACCTGTATATGTATATGCATATGTATGTATGTATATATATGTATACATACATACATGCTTACGTACATCTTGAGAAATGCTCAACATCCATAACATGAAAATCTATCACCATGGAAACAGAGATTATACTAAAGTTGGGTCAAGCCAAAGCACTGTGAACTTTCATTAAAATACTGATAAAATAATTACTATTTTTCAAAATATAAAGCTCTTTTGAAACATCTATCACTTTTTTTGATTTGCAATTTCTCATCAGTGTCATAAGTTGGAACCTTTTTCACAATCAGAGATGTCACTTTCCCTGCCTTGGAGAAATCCAATGTTTTCAAAGATCCCATTTACCATTCTTTATTGCACTCCGACATCATAAAGTTATACTTTACAGCTGCATAAAGAAGCTGTAAAATTAGCATTCTTGTAAACAATCTTCCATGCTCCCTGGATGAAGCAATGTGTGATTTGTACTGATCTTTAAAACATGATTTGAGATCACATTGCACATCATTTCCAACTGAAAACAACAATTGCCAAGTGCAGGCATAGGTGGGAGACATTAGGTAGCAAGCTAAAATGTAAAAATAAGAAAACAATACTTCACCTACTGAAGAGTTAAAGATTATGGGAGAAGTGACAAATTGGTGTGACCCCCATTATGCCAAAAAAAGGTCTCTTTTTCCTAATGAAAGACAAAATGAGCAGTCTCTTAATAAAACTTTTTAAAAAGTTAAATCAAGAATGTTTCAGAAAGTGGAGAACTGAAATGTTGTGAGACTTATCTATCAATTTAATTTCCAAAGACATCCCCCACCCCAAAAATAAGAAAAAAAAATGAGTAGATTTCATTAGCTGGGGTTTTTAACTAAGTAACAATGAGGAAGTCCTTTATGCTCACAGGTAGTTCATTAGTTTAAGGGAGTGGGGCATTCAAAAACAGCAACATTTTTCAGGATTTACTATTATAGTAGCCAAATAAAGAAATTTTCCGTGGGAAAGAGAACCTCTTATGAATCCTTATGCATTTCAAGGCAAGAATTTTATTTAGCTTAAGGTATAGTTTTCTTAGGTGACATAGATCTCTCTGTATAGCCTGGTCGCATAGACACAGCCTGATGGGAAGTTCCATTTTTAAACCAACTCATCCCTCTCCTTCCCATTACAGCTTGCCATTATCTGAGGCTATAACCAACAGTGTTTATTTACTACTGGATGGTCAGAACTGTTACCAGTCCCTGGGCAAGAGACCATGTGCAAAACTGGACCGCACAAAATGCTAGGCACTTAGAAACCACCCTGTGATGAAATATTGCCTAGGTTGGTAGTTTTATTAAACAGGGGCAGATCTCTCAGCCAGGAGCCCCCTGCCCCTCCCAGGCACCAGCATGAAAGGCTGTTTCAGTGGCACCCATTTCACAGAGAATTTATACTTAGCAGGTTGCCAGTGGCAGGAAGCAGAACTTGGGGCCTTGGGAAGGGCAAAGGGAAACCTGAGCCCCTGAGCTGACCCCTGATGTGGTCAAAACCCTGAAGAATTAAATAGCTTAGGCACTGCCCTTCTGACTCTGAATGAAACAGAATCTGTTAAAGGCAAGGAGTGTTAATCTCTTTTGCCCACTACCACTCTTGAAGATGAGAGATCCCAAAGCCCCTTTCTTTGTCTCCATCCATTCAGCAGTGCTCTCTTTTACTACCATTTCCTTCCTGCCCTCCCTGACATTTCTGTCTCTGTCTCTCTGTCTTTATGTATGTCTCCGAGTTTCTCTCTCTCTCTTTCTCTTTGTCTCTTTGTCTCTCTCTGTCTGTCTGCCTCTCTCTTTCTCTCTCTTTCTCTCTCTGTCTCTGTCTCTGTCTCTCTCTCACACACACACACACACACACACACACACACACACACACACACACACCCGCTGCCACCCTAAGGATTGAACCCAAAACAACAGGCTGACTTTTTCACCTTGAAGAAACTCTTTTGAGTCCCTAGACTGCCCATCCTGCCCCACTCCCACCCCTAATCCTGAATCTGGCACAGGTAGAGCCAGAGTCTCTAGTCTTCCTAGGAATCTATCTGTTGTTCCCAGGCCCCTCCTTACTAATCGATCTCTTTGCTCCCATGCAAATCTCCTTTGATTTAGGCTACAGGCTAGAAACTAGAAAGCTTAAACAAAGTGTATTGAAAATGAATATAGTAATTGTCCTAAATAAAATGCCCCAAATTCGAAGGTCAAGCAAACCAATGTTGATAATTTCTGGTCCCTTCTGAATCTGAATGGGAATTACACCAGAAGCCCCTCCCTTGCTACCAAACACCACTTACTCATACGCAAAACCAAAATCCATAATTCTCCATATCACATACTGAAAATGATTTTATTTTATCCATTTACATTTAACTTGATATAAAGTTGTCCGGAAAAGTCAAATAATATGCTTTATATTCGCTCAAACATTTATTAAGAAAACCAAATTCAATAAATTAGCACAGACAATAAGTTAAAACATATCACAAATTGACCAGTATGTAACAAGAATGCTTTATCTACACAAAACATCCTATTTCACATGTTTGTTCATTCTTAGAAATAGCTTCTGTTCTCTGGGGTTGGATTTGACCAGCACATGCAGAAAAAGCTGATTGTGTTTCTCTGTACAAAGTTGCAGGGTTGGAGATGTCCATGTGCAGGCACCCAGCCTGGTCATGGACCTGCTCCCTCAGCAGAGGCCAGTGGCCTTAGCCTAGGTGCAGTGGGGACAACAGCAACAGCAAACAAAACAACCATGAGAGACACAGACTGGCAAAGAACAAAGATAGAAAAGTCAAACAAAACCAACAGAAAGCCAAACCTGAAAGACCCAGAAAAGGGATGTGGCTTTTGCTTTTACAAAAGGAAATATTACTTGGACTTTTTTTTAAAATTCTTCCTTATAAATACTTATCAAAATGGGTGAGATCACCTCTCCCCTATGCATCATGTAACTTTCTTAGTCTGCTCCAGCCTCCCAGCCAAGTGGCAATTTCCTGTTAAGAAACTTCCTATTTATATTCCCACATTGTTGTGCTTAAAAAAAGAAAAAGGAGACAAGAAAACAATATTCCGCATCAAGCCAAAGAAATAGCTGGGTAGGTGGAAAGGTGGGGTAGCAGGTGAATAGAGAGGAGGAGGAAGAGGCGAAGGAAGAAGGAGGAGGAGGAGGAGGAGGAGGAGGAGGAGGAGGAGGAGGAGAAGGAGAAGGAGAAGGAGAAGAAGGAGGAGAAGACAAAAATTAAATTAGATCAATTAGGCCCTTAGATGAGGCAGACGGTAGCAGACACTTGTCCTCCTTTAAGACAAAAGTCCCTATTGTGTTGTCCCTTGAGCATGTCCTTGTGTGACTTAGGTGTTTTGTGTGTGTATGTTTGTGTTTGTGTGTGTGTGTGTTCATTTCTGCCCACAAACCAGTCCATTGGTGTCTGATTTCAGATCCTGAGTCGACTCCCTGGTAAGTAAAATGGCGGGAATAATGCATTTCGCGTGCTGCTAGGAGAAGGGTGGGGGGAAGTGAGTGAGGCAGGGAAGAGTAAAAGGGGAAATGAAGAAGGAGAATGTGACGAGGAGGCGGGCAATGAAGAGGAAACTTTGGGGGAGTGATGAGAAGATATAGGGGTTGTAGGTAGAAGAACAGAAAGAGGAGACAAAGAAGGTGGGGCATGAGAGTGAGAATGGAAAATGTGGACGGTGATAACAATCCTTCAAGAAGAGAAGGCGTAACTGAAAAACGGGGTTTGAGAAGGAAATGTGGCGAAGGCTTGGAGAGGCTGATGGAGAAAGGAAGATGCCCAAGAGAGGGTGAACATTCTGGAGTGGAAAAAAGGACAGAGGGATTTGATTTCGAGGGTCAAGTGTAGGAGGGAAGACGGTGAAGATAAAGAAACTGGCTTTTAGCTGGGGTGGGGGTGGGGGAGGTGCGGCGTGGAAAGGGAGTAAGGGAGTTAGAAGTCAGGGAGAGAGATGAGCTTATGGAAGAGGAGCACGAGGAGGCCTCGTGAGCAGAGGGGACTGAAGAGCAAGGGATATATGCAAAGGACGAGGCGGGGAGAGAGAAAAGAGTCTGGGGACTGGGGGGAGCAAAAGAAGGAGAGGGAATTGGGAAGGATCTAGGAGAGAGGTGCAGGGGTGGGGGTAGGAGAGCTGCTGTGGGGTAGGGGGGAGGCCAGAGGAATGGAAAGGAAATGGGTGAGATGCTGCTGGGCCATCGGGAAAGAGGAGAGCAGGTTCGGGATTTGGGCCCGGGGTCGGGGAAACGGGGCATTAGGTGAAGCTCATGGACACTGTGTGCTCTAGTGCTTTGCGGCGAAGGGACGCGATGCTTGTGCCCCGCCACACGTCGCTGCTGTCCGGGGAGCTGCAGAGCTGGGGCGAGCCCGTGACATTGCTCGGGCCGGGTAAGGAGGCGGGTACCATACCGGGAAAGGCGGGCTGGTAGAGGTGAGACTGCAGCCCGGCGCCGTTGGAACCCGCCAGGCTGTTGGACAGGCCCATGGAGTTGGGCGGAGGCCCGGCCGCCAGACTGCACTGAGACAGAGACTGCGCCATGGCCTGCTGCCTGCCCAGCGCGGGCGGCAGCGGCAGCTGAGACACGCCCGGCATAGCAGCCGCTGCCCAGCGGGTGTCATTGGCGTGGAAGGAACACAGGCTGTCCCCCATTGCGGCTGCGGCGGCCGCGGCGGCCGAGGGGAACTGCGGCAGGCCCGGCGTGGGCAGCAGCGTTCCGGGAGCCCGGAAAACGTTCGTCGTCTTCTTGCGCTTCTTCCACTTGGCGCGGCGGTTCTGGAACCATACCTGCAAGGGGGCCGGGTTGGGGAGGGGTGGGGAAGTGATTTGGGTAGGGGAAGACAAGGTCAGGGAAGGGAGACGGAGAGGTAGACACAGAGACAGAGGCTAAAGTTAGCGAGACAGCCAGAACTGCAGGAAGAGACAGACCAAACGGGCGTCCAGCAGCCCAATTCAGGGAGATGGGACTAGGTGAATGGCAGTCACGGGCTCAAGGGTCAGTCAGTCAATAAACATTTATTGAGAGCCTGTATGTGCCAGGCACCTTGCTAAGCGCTGAGGATACAAAGAAAGGCAAAAGGGCATTTAGCTAAAAATACCCAGAGCCACACAGAACATAATTTCTGATTCTTCCTTTCCCTTATCTTCTCTCCCCACGCCTAATTTTTGTTCAGTGTTGACACTATACTTACACAGTGCGTAGGTTCTCTACTAGACACGACTCCACATTATCCATGCAGGCATATTTCTGTTGGCACTAATCTTGCTGATATTCCGTGAGTACAATAAATACTGTGCCCTGCCCTATGGGCATGGGTGTATTGGCTTTATATGCCGCATATGTTCTGTGTGAACGCATGCACAAAGTATGTATCTATCATGCCCTAGAAAATACGTGCTTGAACGGAGGAGCTCTATGTTGTATCGGTCTACATAGAAAAAGAGCCTATTGTACAAACGTATATATTTCTTAGCTTTATATATTGAAAACCATATGTAAACCTATGTATTTCCCATTGTAATATTTGTAACACAATAGAGGGTTATAGCTATATATTTCTAACACAATATAAGGTTATGGTTATACATAGTATAACATTTCCAGAAAACTTAGAAATTTAAAATTTGAAAGAAAAACAAAGATACCGTGGACAACAATGGTCAGATACAAAAGATAAAAGAAAAACCCTTATAGTCTAACTATGGAGTGAACGGATGGATAGGTTAATGCAAGGTTTAGTGTGGGAAAGTAAGTGCCATTGATTCACATTATTGTTTGTGTAACTACTGTGACCTCCAGTGTCCCCAAGTTGCCCCAATAATGTTTGATGCCACTGCCCCAAGCTTTCCTACCTAATCTACATCTGTGTCTGCAGCCACTTCCACCACACCTTTTGTAAGTGTCCTTTAGAGTCCTGGAATCTATTTTCAGAGCCTCTGAACCGATTTGCCTTCAGGTCCCTACTCTTTTCTTGAACTATGTAGGGACTCCAAAAGCTAAGGCCCCGCTTCAGTTCCTTAAAGTCAGTCCTTTGTCATAGGATGAAAGTAAATTTGTCTCTCCAACGTTGCAAATAAAAGAAGGCCGAGATCCAGTCTTGCACTAGGTGTGAATAATAGGTGATTTTACTATGACAAACCTCTTTCTTTCTCATTGAAAAACATTCAATTAGTGAAAATAATACCCAAACAAAAGTGGAGGACTTTTGTTTTATTTCTTATTAGTGGCTCCTGGAATTTCAGCTTTTATTCGTTATATTGATGTATAGCTGCCAAAGTCACTAAAATGGCATGAGGATTCTGTAGGGAATCATCATCATGCTAATTATCATCTTTCTATGTTAGGATATTTATTTTGGGGTTTACTAACTAGGTTTTCATTTCTTTAATCCGAAGGTCAACTGATGCTTGGAAAAATTTTGGTTATGCATATGTGTCATCTGGACACTTTTAACCACGTGGAAATAAAAAAAAATAACATGGGATAGAGTTGTAGGATTGAATGAGTTTACTATAAAATTTAGGAGACATAATTTGACCATTGTATTCATAGGGGTCTACCCTTATCCTCTTATGGGTCACCCTCCATAAAGCTGTACCTGTCATTGTTCTCCCTGAAGTAGGTAACATGGACACAGGGCCACCAGAACACCCCTAATCTACTTGTAAACATGCTCTGAAGTTCCAGTACTGAATTGTTTTGTAATCTGGAGTTCCTCACTCTCATAAAATTTGGACAAGGGATGATCTTTTCAGAGAACTGCCTTTTGGATGAGATCTGGTAGCCAGACCATCCCTTGTTACTTTTCTCTCATATCTGTCCCATTTACTATAAAGACTGCTTACCCTCCTTGGAGAGGGTCTTTTTCTTCAGTGCTGCAGCCCAGATAGTTGGTGGCGTGTTGGATTAATGAAGCTGCAGAAACTTTCATAGTGAAAGGGATCAATGTGGCCTGCCTAGAATTGAGCTGTCTGTTACTCAGAGGAAGCAGGTTACAGGGGAAGCTGGGGGGAACTGGAGGATTCCTTCTCAGGGACTTGCAGCAGGCCTGAAAACCTCTCCTGTTTCATTCGTTCCCGAGTTTCTGACAACTGGGCAGGATCTTGCCGACCCAGTTCCCCAAGGTCTACTTCCAAACCGTAACAAACCGGTGCAAAACGTTTGGCTCTGGGAATTGAATTCTAACCCCAACTTGGGGAAGGTGGAAGGACGGGGAAGGAAGGAGAGAATGAGACAAGGATGAACTGGTGTTTGGTTTCAAGGTGATTTCATCTCCCTCTTTGTGCATGTACACACATTCACACTACACAAATATATGGCCCTACTCCGCACAGTTTTTCCGAGAATACATAAGTACAAGATGAATTCCTCATGCTCTACAAATTCGTCTCGGCTTCTACTGGAGGATCCCGAAATATGTTTAAAAGCTCAGAAGCTGGGGGAGGGAAGGGGAATTTACACTGCTGGGTTCTGTTTGGAAATCTGCAGTGGTTTGTCACTGACTGCCATCTATGCAGACCAGCAAATAAGATCAGCCATTAGCAAAATGAACAGCTGTTAAGGAACTAAATATTACAAAAATAATCTAAAAATTGTGTTCAATTATGTTTTAGGGTTAACAGTTAAATGGTGGCTGCAAGATCTTTTATGGTTTCATGGCTTACTGAGGTTGGAAAGAATCTCCACCAGATTTGATTGCCTCAGTTCAAAGCTATGGCACATATGTTTTAAAAAATATGAATGTTTCCAGTTGAAAACTAGTTCATGACAGATTAAAATGTAGAGAAAAACCTGAGGGAGATTTTTGACAATGCACAGAAAATATATTAACCGTAAGCATTGGCCAACTTGTACTCTGTTGGAAATGCAACTATTCCCTGAAAATGCTTAATACAACAGTGAGAGTCTAATGGAGGTTGGAATCTAAAAATCTATTTTCATGATATCTGCTGTTACAGTAATATAGACATACTGTAAATGTATTTTAAAATATATAGCCCGTTTAATTCCCTAGCTATAAATGGCTCAGAAATGGTGGAGGGGGGTGGATATTACTTTTTTTTTTCCAGAAGTGAAACCTTTATGAAGATCTCATTGGAATCCAGAAAATGATTAATGTGAAGATTTGGTAGGAAATCTGGAGAGCTGTATTAAAGCTCAGATCTCAGGTTCATTTCGATCAGCCAGCCGTGAACTCTGGGCCGAATTCATTACACTTTAATAGTGCTGGGAGAGGAAGAAAATGCAATTTCTCATTCCATTAGAAAACTAGAAAATACTCTCAGCTTGTCCCCTATTAAGATGTGGCAGGTGACAGGGGCCATTCTGGGGGACACGGTCAATGGAATTACAGCACATTATTTTGGTTCGTATAAAATATTGAAAGGCAAGTCTGACTGTGCTGAAGTTATTTCACTGATTTGGTTTTTATGTAAATAAAATATTGAAAGTTAATTAATCCGTGCTAGAGACTAATGATTATGCTTATTATATTGCATTTGATCGCATAATTTGCATGATTCTCGCATTGCTGCTTAATAAGCCATTCCAGGTTATAAATAATTCTGAAATTGGTTTCTAATAATGGCATGCTATAAAAGGAATGGTTTTATTACACCAGCCTGAAAAGAGGAGAGATATCAGACATGGAATTGGTCTCCATATGAGTAGAAGTCTATTTAATAATTGCTTAGAAGTGTAATATAAATTAAATATAGGTTGAAATATAGTATTCAGGACAATTTGCTCTGGAATCAGAAGCATTTTAAAACATATACAATGGCAATAAATTAAATGTTTAGATCATTCTTTAATCAGTGTGGTGGCCCACATACTGAAAGAACACTAGCAATCTGTTAACTATAAAGAAAACTATAAAGTACTCATCATATAAGAACATAAACCAATTACTATTTAATTTGAATTTGGTCAAGGAGCAATGGTACAGTGAATTGTGAAGTAAATACATTTCACATAAATTATTTCTGCATTACATTACATAATGTTAATCATTCTGAAATGTTAATTAAGAAGGTTATGTTGATCTGATTACTTTTTAAACTACAGAACATTATTTTTTAAAAATATTGAAATTGCCACTCTATTAAATTGTTTTTATCAGCAGTCTCAAGCTATTATCTTTGGTTTAAGATTATGCTGAGACAATTAAAGTACTTTGTCTCTTTCTTCCTACGTACTTCTTTTGTGTACTTTTGGAAAATAACTGTTTCCGTTACGTATTTTATATTTTATTTCACTTATCACTTTCCTAATATAGAAATCGCTGTCATTAACCTTTGGAAGACCCAATAAAGTTTAATAGACCTCGTTTTCTTTTTTCATAAAGTCACTTGTCCAATTATATTTTATTTGTGATTCTAATTTCTATTTTAATTTAAACTAATTATCAACGTGGCCAGGTTAAGCAAAAGTATCTTACTTTTAAAAATAAAAATTAATATACAGTTACTGTTTCTCTTGAGGGAAAATAACCGCCATACTTTCTCATTGTGAAACATCAAGATAGCGATTTACCTGGTTATTATTATCTTTGTGCTAGTGAAAATCTTAAAATTGTATTTGTAAATGCTCGAACTTAGATTTAGGAAGACGTCTGGTGTAAAAATTTTAAATCGCATTAGTAATGTCACTGCACAATGTAATGAAAGTCTTTCAGTGAATACTTTCAATGAGGATAGGTTCAGGCCTGTGAGAGTTTAGAAGGAAAACTACTTAGATTTATTGGAGTGTAAAAAAAAGTCACTATGTTGTGTCCTTTATACTATCTTATTATTAATTTTGTCCACTTCAGGCCTCTGATGACATTCATTTGCTGTATATTAGAATATCCAATGTGAGCAGTTTTTTTAAAAATACGGTAATAGGTGTATGTAGGTATATATGAACATATATATATATACATACGTATACATATATACACATAAGGTATATCGATGTTATGACTGCTTTCACCCTCCTTCTTCTATTACTGGATAACATCCGCATCTGAACACATCCGAGACCTTTTAAAATGAGATTTTTCAAAGCAACTGACCTTGGTTTAACAAACCATTTAGATTGTTTGAAAAATGCCTGGAAGATTTGATACCTACTACCACAATTTACCCTGAAGAAGACGCCCCAGCTTAATGCCGCTTTTCAGCACCCTGGAGAGCTCGCGAATGAGATCCAGGGAATTGAGTTTGGACTTAAATTCCACAGTATTCTTGACAGGGTTTGGGGACGAACGCTGCTTTTAGATTAGAAATTTATTAGGCTTTTATTTTATTTCAAACATTTCAGGAATCTTATAACGTAATCTCCTAGGTTATTTATATTTTCCCGTTGGCCTGGTGGTTAGTAGTGTTCTTCACTGCCAATATTTCCAGAAGTGAACGTTATTTCTTAACTACACCCAGCCTATCGCCAAGACCCTTCAGGTCTCTGATCACTTACAAAGTGCTGTTGTTCGAAAGAGAGAGAATGAATGTTGAGGAGATAAATCTAAGCCCTTTAAGACGGGTCCGGAGATCCATTTTCCAGTTAGCACCATGATCCCTGTAGACTATCAAAGTCAAAAATCGATGAAGAATCAAAGCTGGCGTCTATGTGTCCTTATGTATTTGTGGAGTTCACTAAGGAGAAATACACACTCCATGTAAGCCGGAGTATGATTTTTTGGTAAGGACTTAATTCTGGGCCAAGTATTTTTCTTTTCTTTTCCTATGTTTGTGTGTGTGTGTGTGTGTACCATACTTATTGTCACATCAGTCTGGAAACACACACACAGTGAAACAAACCTTTGATATTTTCGGGGGGGGGGGGGGACGGGAGATATATGTATATAATTGGAACTAGAGTAAGACTTTACCAACTGACTTAGCCTGAAGGAAAATATCTGAATTTTTCTCTCCACAGGAGCGAGATGGAACTGACTTCAGAAGGAACCCGCACTTCTGTCTTCAGACGTTAAAGTTTTCACGTATGTGTTTTGGACGTACAGTAAAGTGCTGAGGGCAGGTTGTGAGTGAATTCCCGTTTTTGTGCCTGTTGGGAAGCTAAGGTGGTGAGTCTGAGCTTGGCACGGAGTAGATGAGGAAGGAATCCGATCTGGAATCCTGTAGGCGGTTTAGCTAGCAACCGGGGAGCAGGGAGGAGAAGGAACAAGACCGCCTTTCTCTACTTCCTGTCCCCTTTGACTTCCCCAGTAGGAAAAGGCAGCGCAATCCCCAAGGCCCCACATACCTGTACTCGGGATTCGGTGAGGCCGATTCGCAGGGCCAGCTCCTCCCTCATGAAGATATCCGGGTAATGAGTCTTAGCGAAGCTCCTCTCCAGCTCGTTGAGCTGCGCGGGGGTGAAACGAGTGCGGTGGCGCTTCTGTTTCTGCTGCCCTTGCTGCTGTCCAGCCTGACTGGGGTTCTGCCCGCCCTGTGGCCCCGGCTGTTTGTCCGGGTCCTTGGCGTTGACCGCCAGTGAGGCCGTGTTAGAGCCCACCGTGGTGATGTCCTCTCCCGGGAGAAGTGTTGCTCCCTCTACCGTGTCCGAGTTGGGGGCCAGGTCTCCCGGATGACCCCCAGGGTCGGAGCCCCCCACGCCCAGCCGACACTTCACCGCCTCCCGGTGTCCCAAAAGCTCGGCGGCATCTTTCATACCTGAGGATGTAAAGGAAATGGCATCACTACCTTCCCCGAGAGGCCGAGACCAGGACACCTCTCCTGCACCTCTCACCTCAGCGAAACTCCCTATTCTGTTCGCCCATCAAGGCCTGATTGTTAAAATCATCAACTCCAGCCGGCCCATCAAAGTTCTCAATATCTTCGCCTTGTTAGTCCACGATCTGGAAACCCAAGGTGGATTAATACCTCGTGTCCCCTTTCCCACACTCTGGATCCATCTCCCGTGATAAACAGCACATACCTCCATATCTCCTGTAATAAAATACACTCCCGTCCCCTACAATAAAACATGTCCCAGGCCCTTTTGATAAACCGCATCCCCGGTGCAGCAGTAAACCAAACATAACTCCATCCCTCTTCCCACCTGCATTTCCAAAGAGCAGCAAACTCTCCCCCACAGCCAATACACTTCTCACCTTCTGAAGAAAATCTCCAAACTTTTCCATCTCGGGAACAAATTGAGACCCCAGCCCTAACCTCAACCCCAACTGATCCTATCTCCTCCCAGATATGCGAATGGGTTTGGAAATTGGAGCCACATTCAACAAAGCCTAAGTAATAATGAAAAGTATAGTAAAAGCCAGGAACCCTCCAGCGAGTACAATTGAACTGAAGTTGACGAGGCTTCTAGAACAGTGAATCAAACTAAAGAATTCAACTTTTCTCTTCAGTAAAAAGAGAGGCAGGAATCTCCTAGCCAACAGGATCTCGGAGCCCCTTCCAGAAAGTGGAAGAGCCAGCCTGTGAAAGTAAATTTTGTCTTTTCTTTTCCAAAGGCATAGACTAAACAAATCTGCCTCCATTTCATCGCCTTCTCCTTCCTGCCAGATTTTTGACAAACTTAACCTTATTTTTTAAGGTAGGGAGGGGAGGAGAGAGATAGGGGGAGAGCGAGATAAAGAGAAGAGAGAGAGAGAGAGAGAGAGAGAGAGAGAGAGAGAGAGAGAGAGACCTCAAATTAAAACAAACAGAAAAGGAGAGAAAAGCCTCAAACAAATTATCAGTGATGTATATCTTCCCTTCCCCAAAAAGAAAAAAAAATGAAAAACAAAAAGAAAGAAAAAGAAGAAAAAGGAAAAAGGAAAAAGGAAGAAGAGCAAAAGTAGCAACATTCTCCAACTCCTTTTTTGAATCTACATATTCCATAGATTTTTTTAAAGACGATGTTAAATCAAATTAAACTTTAATGCAGCACAATTACTTTTAAAGAAATTAGCCCATTTAGGGCGCATTAAGGTAAAATAAGGAACAAATTGACAATTTCCTGCCCTGGCTTCTCCTGGTTGCCGGGGCGAGAGGAACACACTCACCTAGCCTGGCGTCCAGGAGGTCGGCGTGAGATAGCATCGCGCACCGCTCCAGGGCGAAAGCTGTTCCCCCCCAAATTTTAGCGGCTTTAAGTTATTTAAAATAGATATAAGATATAAGATATAAGATATAGATATATATAGATCACCTAAATGAAAGAAAATTCGGTTTGTGGTTAAAAAGGGGGCTTCTTGCATTATAATGTCCTTTAGAGAGACGGGGAGGTGCTTAACAGTTGAATGAACCCGTGAGCAGCTCTGCGAGGGGACCAATCAGGAGGGCAGCCTGCAAATGTCAGAGCCCGGAGAGTCCCCCACTCCGCCCGCCCGCCCGCCGCAGCCCGGAGCGCCGGCGGCGGCGGCGGCGGCGGCGGCGGCGCCAGCAGCAACACTGACGAACAGCCGCAGCTCAGCAGCTGCAATTGCAGCGACAACGGCATCATCTCAGGGCTGCTGGCCTGGGCTTTTTATCTTTTTTTTCCTTCCCAACACTTTCTCTGATCCCATCTTCTTTTCCCTCGTACCCTCCCTCCAAGATCCTACCCCCCCATATCCCTACTCCTTTTTTTTCTTTTCTTTATTCTCCCTTTCTTTTTTTTTAAGTGGGGGTGGGGGAGTGGGGAGGAAAGAAGAGGGGATGTGTGAATGAGGTGCAAGTGGAAGGAGATTTTGTCGGGAACGACCCTTCAATGACTTGACAAATGAAGCCTAATAAACTGGAGGAGAATCGGCTACCGCGGGGTTTGGGGCGGGAGATGGGGAGACTTTGGGATGCCAGGGCCCTGAGTCCAAACGCACTTTTCGGACGGGAACTAGGAGAGGTGGGGAGGTCAGAGGGAAGAGACTCGGAGCTCCCCAGAGGTTCGAGAGGCAAGTTTTCCTTGCTCTATCCCTAGGCTTGTGCCTGAAGTCGGGACTCGGAGGTCCAGAGAGAAAGGTGGCGAGGATGCGCCTACTCTCCCCCAGCTTACAGAACACTAGGTCCAGCCCAGTCCCCTCCTCCTCAGTGGGCCGAGCTGGCACTCTGCTTTTCAGGCTTTATGTTCTTTGGTCCTCCCAGAGTCAGCTCGTAGGGCCTCCAAGGGTCAGCGCTGCGCTAACACAAGCCTTCCCACTAGTCCTCTCTCCCCCCCCTCCTTCCGCCTCCCCAAATCTTCCCTGGCCCTGACTGATATTTTAACACCGCCCTACTCCTGCCCCCCACCCTGGACTGGAATAGGGGGTCTTTTTGGTCAAAGTTTCCAAGTTCAGCTTGTTTCTAAACTCCATTTAAGGCCGTAAATAAAGTTAAAGGCTTTTTATTTTCCTCTTGAATATGTTAAACTACTTGAACAATTTAAAGTGCTTTGCACAAGTGAAGCGAACCATTTCTAATGTTCTGATTTTTCAAAGCCAGCCAACAACAAAGTTTAGATTAGTAATATATTTCTAACCAGAGTAATTTTCAAGATCATTAGGCATTTATGTAATTAGTGCCAAATCTATAAGCTTTTATTACGATTATTAGAGTAAAATCAGTATAAATTTGTACTAATTTACTACTGTTTAGACTTGGCTGTCAAGCCAAGAGGGTCTTATTGTAAATGATAACTGAGGAAATTAAGTGCAAAATTCTGTACCATTTCTGATCCGCTCCTAAACAATCCGTTTCAATTGTATTTGTAGCAGAACATAATGCCCCTTTAAAGTTCTTTGACTTGTATTTTTATTTGCAAAAGAAGAAAAATGCCTTCTACCCAGGCCCAGTGAAAACGGGTATTTACTACTCCCAACTTTATTAACATCGATTTTTAATTCGAAAGTGATGCAATTAAGATTATTCATTTAGTGCAAATAAAGCTTCCACAAAAGGGTGGTCCTATGAAGTCTGTTTTAAATAATACCGAGCAAATGGCTTTTTTTGTTCGCCGTCCAATTGACTTACACAAAACATTGAAAAAGCTGCCTTCGACCAGATGCGAGAGGAATTGTGTGTGTGTGCCTGTGTGTGTGCGCGCGCGTGTGTGCGTGTGTGTGCGTACGCGTGTGTGTATCTCCTCCACTATGTGTTTCGACAGGGACTGAGCGAGGAGACAAAGGAGGCGACAGAGTGAACTCTGGGGCAGTTTTGTTCCCTTATCCTCCCCCCCACCCCCATCTTACGCTTTGCCCACCCCATCCCTAGCCTCGGGGGCGCGCGCGCGCTCGCTCACTCACTCACAGCTTAAGAGTGTTCAGGGCCTCAACCACATTGATTCATTTCTAGCTTACAGAGATGGCAGGCGGTGCCGCTGAACCAGTCTGCAAGGCCGCGGCTGCCCTGCTGCCGCTGCATCTTTTTATAAAGCTGGGGAGACAGGGAAACACACATATACAAGCGCTCACATATAGACAGGGAGCTCGAACCCGAGCTGGTCTCTTAGTAACAGCGCCTATCAACTGTTTATTTGGGTGGCTGCTTTTCTCTTACTGTTTCAGTTTCAACAACCTCCCCTCTTGGAATGCGTGCCTGTGAGTATTTTTAGAGAAAGATCCGCTTGCCGGGTTAGAGAACCGCCGAGTCCCCCAAACATCTCAGTGTCCCTCTCCAGTAGCCCACTTTAAAAAAACAAAACAAAACTGACCTTGATTTTTAACTCCTCTTGCCCCGCCCTTCCCCAATAAATAGGAAGAAAAAGGAGAGTAAGGATCAGGGAACGGTATCAGCGGCCACCAGCACCAGTAGGAGCTCCAGCCGCGCAGAATCCCGAGAAGTGCCCTGCACTGCCCTGGGGCAGAGGTGCCAAGACGGAAAGCTGGGCCCTGTTTTACGCTAGCCCTTGGGGGGGGGGGGGCAGTGGGGTCTAGGCCTTAGTGCGCCTCCCAGTGCCTCTGAGCGCCAGTTTTGTTTGTTGTTTTTTTTTCCTCCTTCGATGAGTGTAGGGTTTGTTGGTCATTTACAACTCTTAAGGGGTCGATTGTAAACTGAGCGTTGGGAGGGTTGAGCAAGCTACAGCGAGGGTAAAGAGGGAGGAGAGGAAGAATGGCCTTACTCCCTATTTTTCGTTTGTTTGTTTTTGCTAAGAATAGGATGACGTGCTTGGCTGGGAGAATGATCTGAGGAAAGGGTGTCTGTGACCCTAGAGCAGGCGGGAAGAGAGGGAGGCAGGACAGGGCTGCACTCGTTTGGGAAAAGGAGAGAGGAACACATTATCTCCACAAGTGTGCGTAGAGATAGGTAGAGGTTGTGTATTGCACGAATCCCATACTCTCGAACAAGTTTCCAGCCACGCAGACACACACCCGCTCCTGCACTCGCTCATATATTCTGCTTTGTTGTATCTTTCAGGTCGATAAATAAATGTGTAATAGTTAATGTGAAGACACATCAGAGTCATAACAATGGGACGAAATCTAAGGATTATCCATCTCTGTTAGTAACTGCTGAATAACAATGTTGCGGCGTGATTGATAGCCCGCTTCATTTTATGACTTTTCAACTGCTCTTGATTTTTATAGCAGTATAAACAAACTAAATCATTTCTTCCAAGACTTCAGAGCACAATCGTCTCAGGGAGGGGAAAAAAGACAAGAAAGGGGGGAAAAAGAGGAAGGGAAGTCTGTTGGAGTGTATGTGGCGGGGGCGTGGGGGTGGGCACGCTCAGGGTAGAGGTTGGATGGGGGGGGGAAAGGAGGAGCAGAGAAGGAGAAGAAACGGAGCGGCGGGAGGCACGTCAGAAGAAAATGACAATAGTCTGTGTGTAAAACGGTGTTCCTGCGCTCTTTCCCTCTCCTCCACTTGTTCTGTCAAATGTCTGCATCCACCTGTGCTGTGGCTGAGATGTATTTACAAGAATTTTATTCCCCGTCATCTTTCCACGTTCTCGGGGCAGCCAGAAAAGAGCCAGTCAGGCCTATTTTCGTAGATAATTGAAGGCATTTCCCACATGATCATGGGAGCTGAAGCCCCTAACAAGGAAAGGCTTTAGCTCAATGGCCCCAAAATCTTCAGAATGACAAGAATGTCTTCAGAAATCACTTCAAAGCAAAGTAAAAGGATTTTCTATGACGGATCCAGTGATTTTTCCTCAATAAATAGGTTTTAGATTGTTACACACACGTAAAAGTGGAACAAAGGGAACTACCAGAAAATATATTGGTTGCCCCTAATAAAATTTATTTAGACAGTTTACTTCTCATAAAAAATAGAGATTGAATTTTGTACAAAAGCCTGCCAAGGGGCTAGGCACAGGGAAATCATTTTTTTCTCCCTCTTTTCCCCCCCTTTCTCCTTTTTAACGAAGCTCACGGAGTGGTTAAAGGCGAAACAACCTGCTTCTCCTCCTGCTGGGACTTGGGTGCCTGAGCAAAGGTGGAGAACTTTAGAGTTCGGGGGATTGTGGGGTTTTTGTATGTTATTTTTAGATCAAAGTTTAGATGGCTGATGCTACAATAGATTAGTACAGGCAGCCACTGCCTGTACTTAAATAAGGAAAGCATACTCAGCAAAG
>NW_020954550.1:2771938-2894438 GCF_900497805.2 Vombatus ursinus
CAGAAGACACTTTGTACACCTTAAAGCGCTACATAAGTGTATGCTTTTCTCATTAAGAACTTCAGAAAAGAAAGAATGAATCCTGAAGAGTTCCCATCAATAACATTAAAAATGTCCATATAGAAAAAAAGCTGGGTCAAGTCTCAGAAAGAAAATGACAAAAGACAAATAGATGAGCTGGGAAATTAAAACAAAAGAGTTGATTAGTGGAATCAGTTATAACAAATACAAAAAACAAGCCTTTCAATTCCTTCCACAAATTTCTCTTGTAGCCATGAAGGCTATTTTGTGGTTACACATTCATATTGAGGATAACATGCCTAAGACAGTTCCCTGTTATATAGAACTCACTTGAAATGTCACTCTACCTGTGCATTACCAAGCTCTAGCCACTGGGTTGCGGGGCTGCTGGGTTGTTGAGTTGTGACAATTGAGATCTATGCCATCAGTTGGAGGTGTAATTCTTCTTCATCCCCTTAAGAAGGTGATTAAAATTCACACACTAGAGTCACAGAGAGCAGAGGGTCATTACAAGTCTTCCTTAAGCCTACTAAAGTAAAAAAAAAAATCAGAGCTTAGGCTAATTCTTTCATTCATCCCACTACGACATTTTAAGCATTAGGGACTAAAAGTCCACAGTCACAAGCTGCCACCCCCACCCTCACACCCTTTGATGAATGCTAACATATGGAACCAGGGAGTCTTGGTTGACTGTTGTAGGTGATTTCTTTCCTGGCTTCTTAGAATGAGGATTTGCTTTCCCTCTTTTTCTGGTGTTTGAGAGGATCCGTAGCCTCCCATTAGGAGGGATATTGATTTTCACATGTGGCTTTCACTGGATAAAACCTCGGGCACAATAGTATAGTGGAAAGGATGTTTGGATTCATGTTCAAAGATGAGTTTGAATCATGGTTCTGCTACTATCTACCTTTCTATCTTTGGCAAGCCACCTTTTATTCGAAGTTTCTTTTCCTGCAGAATAAGGCTGAGGGGGAGGGGCAAGGCAGAGGAACTAGATGTTTTCTTAGAGCTCTTCCAGCTCAGATCCTAGGGAATATTATATTCTTTCATTGTTGAGGTGAACAGGGAAGGGTGCCTCTGTACTGACATATTTTAGGCATTGTCCTACTTAGCAGAAGAACTAGGGACTCAACAACATCCATGTCCATGATGCCATGATTTCCAAAATATAACTTAGGTACCATGAACCCTATCAGATACCAAAATATGTCCTATGTGAGTTTGACTAACATTGATGACATCCAAACTTTAGCCAATTAACAAAGTCAATTTTTCAGTAAATTTATACCTCAAGCAAAGGTTGAGTTGGGGATAAAGAAGTAGGGGTGATTCCCAATTTTTACCATGTTCTCCCACTTATCAGTATGGATTTGAAGGAGAAGGAGAAGAGAGAAAGGAGGAAGGAACAGAGGAAAATGGGAGAAAGAAGAGAAGGAAAGGGAAAAGGAAAAAGGTGTTTCTCTATAGAATAAGAGAATTGGACCAAATTATCTCTGAGCTCCCTTCCAGCTCTGTGATTCTGAGCATAAAGGGTAATGCAAATCCATTTATAGCAATTCAGAGGTAGGAGAGTAAAATTAAATTGCCAAAAAAGCTATAGTATCCTGCTCTCTCATTCTAGAAGCCACCTCATCCCCAAATACTCCATAAGATAAAGCTATAGAGAGAATAGTTTTCTTTGATACATCTAGCACCCTTTTCAATGATGTTCAACCTCAATTTGGAAAGACTTGGTAAATGGATATGAACAGTGACCTCAGTTGTGCAGGTTACTCAGAAGGATAGCTACAAGGAACTTTGGTTGTATTTGACTGAATTGCTCTGATTGAAACCAAGGTTGCTAATATAGAGCATCAGCCCTTATCAGAGCTGTTTTTTGAAGTCCAAAGGTATTTGCAGTTGTTATCCCACCCAAATAACATCAACTGACTTATTGAACAAAGATTCTCTTCACCACCCAAGTAAATCTGTTTGTTGTGCTTCATTCACAACTGACTTATTGCCAATCCTAATTGAATCATTTCACCTGCCTTTTCCCTACCTAGGATACCTGTCTTCTCCCTAACAAGTCATTCCCTCTCCCAATTCAAAAGCTAGTAAAATCCACCCCAATAAAGCCTTCTTTGGTTTATTTGATTTGATCATGATCATAAAATTACTCAATGTCTATGCAGTGCTTGTATTTCTATTTCTTTCATACTTATTCACGTATTCCTTTCTTCTCTTTTCATGTGTGTGTTTTGTTTTCCTCATTAAAAGGTAAATTCTTTAAGGGAAGAAGATGCCAAGTACAGTGCTATATACAAAGTGTATAATCAATAAATGTTGTTTACTGATGACCAATGATTAAAGCTCTGTGTATCTATAATGCCTTTCTCTGAGAGACTATTCTTTTTTAAAAAAATTTTTATTTTTTCCTATTACATGTAAAATCAGTTTTTAACATTCTTTAGAAAAATATTTTGAATTCCAAATTCTCTCCCTCCCTACCCCCTTCCCCAAGACAGCAAGCAATCTGATATAGGTTATACATGTGCAATCATGTTAAACATATTTCTACATTAGTCATGTTGCCCACATCCTTTTTTAGCAGAACATCTTCACCTCCATAACAGCATTCCTTTGGACGGTTCAGAAAATTCTGAAGGTGTACTGATGATTATTTCCCCAGATATAATACTGGTACACATGAAATTTTTTTAAAAAAAAAAAGATCTAAAAGAAGATTTCTAGGCCATTTGGTAGATCTTCCATGAACAACTTGTGGGAGGTCATGGACAAGCATTGCTTAAGATGAGAAAGTGTGCATGGGCAGCAATATATGCAATTGGAAGGAATATCGAAGTTGATGAGATGATGAATCTGTGGAAATATGGAAGTCCTGAAGGTTTTTTTTTTTGACTGGGTGTTGGGTCTTTATAGGACAGATCCCTCAAAGATTAAAGATTCAGGGCTCCCAGAATCAACCTGTCCATCTGGCAGGATTGCTGAATTGGTTTAGGAGAGGGCAAGGACAACATAGCCCATATCCCCAACCTCCACCTTGACTCAGGGCAGTCAGCTAGAAACTGGAGTCATTTCATGGAGATGGACAAATGCCATGGCTCCCAGGTGACCAGCAACCCATGGTTTTCCCAGTTTGAGACAATTGGCTGACTCACTATAGTGGCCACTCTCCTATGCTGGAGGCTCTAGATGTCATGAAATGTGCATTTTGCTTCCTCCACAAAGAGTTCTCTATAATAGAGGACTGACTTTGTTGAATATTATGATGATCTTATATCCATAGGCCACGTTTAATGCACTGTAATTGGGTGATAGCTACAGTTATAAATGCTGTGAAGTACATATCAGAATATTATACAGTTATGGAGTAATTGTTGTTCAAAGTAGTCCTATACAAACCTAAGCAATCCAGAAGCCACATTTCTTTTCTTTCTTTTTTTTCCCTCAATAATATTTTCCCCCAATTATATGTAAAGATAGTTTTAAACATTCATTTTTGTAAAATTTTGAGTTTCAGATTTTTCTCCCTCCCTCTCTCCTCTCCCCCGTCCCTAAGACAGCAAGCAATCTGATATAGGTTATACATATACAATCAGGTTAAACATATTTCCACATTAGTTGTGTTGTAAAAGAAAAATCAGAACAAAAGGGGAAAACCACGAGAAAGAAAAAACAAAGAAAAAAAAGTGAAAATAGTATGTTTCAATCTGCATCCAGACTCCATAGTTTTTTTCTCTGGATGTGGTTAGCATTTTCCATTAAGAGTCTTTTGGAATTGTCTTGGATCATTGTATTGCTGAGAAGAGCTAAGTCTATTATAGTTAATCATTGCACAATGTTGCTGTTGATGTGTACAATGTTTTCCTGGTTCTGCTCACTTCACTCAGCGTCAGTTCATGTTAAGTCTTTCCAGGTTTTTCCAAAATCCACCTACTCATCATTTCTTTCTTTCTTTTGATAATTAATTAATTTATTTTTAGTTTTCAACATTCACTTCCACAAGATTTTGAGTTTTAAACTTTCTCCCCTGCCCACTCCTCTTCCCCCTCCTCCCAAGATGGCATGCAATCTGATAAAGGTTCTACTTATACATTCATATTAAGCATATTTTCCCATTAGTCATGATGTAAAGAACAATTAGAACTAATGGGAGGAACCATGAGAATGAAGCAATAAAACAAAATAGCAATGGCAAAGGAGAGCAAATAGTATGCTTCCATCTGCATTCAGACTCCAGAGTTCTTTCTTTGAGTGTGGATAGCAATTTCCATCATTAGACTTTTGGAGTTATCTTAGATTCTTGCATTGCTGTGAAGAGCCAAGTCTATTAAAGTCAGTCATCACACAATGTAGCTGTTACTGTGTACAATATTCTCCTGTCTGTTCATTTCACTCTATATCCGTTCGTGTAAGTCTTTCTAGGTTTTTTTGAAGTCTGCTTGCTCATCATTTCTTACAGCACAATGATATTCCATTACATTTATATGCCACAACTTGTTCAGCCATTCCCCAGTTGATGGGTATCCCCTCAATTTCAAACTCTTTGCCACCACAAAAGAGCTGCTATAAGTATTTTTGGACACGTGAGTCCTTTTTCCTTTTTTATGATGTCTTTGGGATACAGACCTAGTAGTAGTATTGCCAGATCAAAGGGTATGCATAGTTCTATAGCCCTTTGGGTATAATTCCAAATTGCTCTCCAGAATGGATCACTTCACTACTTCACCAATAAGTGTTCCAATTTTCCCACATCTTCTCCAATATTTATCATTTTCCTTTTCTGTCATGTTAGCCAATCTGATAGATGTGAGATGGTACCTCAGAGTTGTTTTAATTTGCATCTCTCTAATCAATAGTGATTTAGAGCATTTTTACATGATTATAGATAGCTTTAATCCCTTCCTCTGAAAACTGCTTATTCATATCCTTTGACCATTTATCAACTGGGGAATGACAGAAGCCACATTTCAATGTGTCTTTTGAAAAAATATTTTGCTCTGCCTAACCTCATTTTGCTTCTGAAATAACAATAGAAGTTCACAAAGGTATTCTTTCTCTCTCTCTCTGGGCTTCATTACCATAGGTCCTTTGAGTGACTTGACCTAGGCTCTTCTCATGTCCCCCTCCTCAGTTTTATGATATCAACATGAGCTGATATACTAAATAGTGGTCTACACAGCTTTATTTGGGGCCTGGTTCACACCAACACTTAGATGATGCATAAAGAACTTGCTTTTCAACTTCCCCTTATAGGAGGATGTGACCAGGATCTTCAACTTGGAGGCCAGGATGGAAGTATAGACTGACTTGATTAGAGAAGTCGCTAGACATAAGGAGGCAAGTAAGCTATGATGCTCAGAATGAAAATCTCAGAACTCTTTAGTTTTCAAAGAAAACGGTTGAGAAAGAATATAACTGAAGTCTGTAAAAATACCGATAATAGGGGGAACACGGTTAGGTTTTGTCTTTTATAAAATATTGGAATACTAAGCTCTCCTGTAGAACATTATGCTTCTCTTTGAACTTGTCATATTCTAATTTGTTTGACTGTTGTTTATGTCAGTACCCTTGCTAGATAGTAAGCTCTTTGAGGGTAGACACAGTATTTTCTTTTTCTTTGTACCTCCTACAGCATCTAACCCAGGGTCTTGTACATAATAGGTATTTTAAATGTTTGTTGTAAATGTATAAATGATTCTGAGTCTTTCTTCAAGGTTCAAAGGAAATGAATTTTGGAAAAGTAAAGAAAGTACTATTACAATACAAAAGAAGTAAACTTGTGAGGCTCACTGCCCTTAAAAGGTATTCTTGTTGAAATTATAAACAAGTTTTGAAAGTTTGGACACAATCTATGACGAGCCTATCCATTTGATGGATTGTTAAAGGGAATTAGTACACGTGGAGGATATTCTTCTGTTGGGGAGTACACCTGCTGTAAACTATTCCCATCTATAACACGTGTTGAGATCAGCACCAAAGTCAGAATCATGAACTGCAAGGACCATGGAGTTGACCCATTATGGTAATTCAGATTAAAGTTTTACAAGAGGAAGCACAGAATAATACATCTGTGGATTTTCTTGTACTTAATATATATTATTCTATGCTTCTTCATGCAGAACTTTAATCTGGTCACAAGAGCCCAAGACCATGTCTTGGAGCTTAAAGTTACATACTCAATTCTGGGCAAAGGAAATCTTTTTCATCAGCATTTTCTAGTTAGGCATTAGAAAATATGCTATAATGGTGGAAACAAAGTAGCTAAACCAATCTGGGTTATGAGATAGATCTAATTTCTTTTGGTTTTCTACTGTAATTCTGTCTTCCAATACAATGTAGAAAGTAACTGGTTAAGCATGAGCATAATGTGTATTACAGGATCATAATGTACCATGAATGAATCATAACATAAGGTCGCACTATCCTTAAAAGGCATGTGTGACAAAAGTATAAGTATATGCAAGTATAACAAGTATAATAACAAGTATATAATGGTTGGGAGCTTTTTGGAGTCTTGAATGCATATGTGTGTGTGTGTGTGTGTGTGTGTGTGTGTGTGTGGATTCCAAAATAGACAAAGTACATAAAGATGGATTTGGAGGGGAGAAACAAAGATGATAAAATGATCTGCAGTCAAGACTTGTGAGGAGAAAAATATTCAAGAATTTGGTATTAATAAGGCTGAGAATCTCAGAATCACAGTCTCAGTGTTGGAAGGAATCTCAGAGGCTACGTAGTTCAAACCATACTTCAATAAGAATCTCTTCTATTACAAATCTGACAAGTGATCATTCATCCTCTGCTGGAAGACCTCCCAAAGAGATGGCTGAGAAGTGATCTAATAATTATTGATTGATTGATGGGTTATGACTAGCTTCCCTCCATCACTAGTCAGAAAAGGACAAGAGGAAATGTGTTTTAATTTTATTAGTAGAGATTGAAGATATTTGTTAAGGAATAGGGCAAGGACTATGTCTCTGCATTCCCAGTGCTTAGAGCTGTAACTTATATGAAGTAGATATCCAATAAATGTTTTGTCTAATCTAAGAGTGTCTTAACTGGGAAAGTTGCAATGCTTTTAAGTTCTTAATAGTAGAAGGGTTAAGTCTGTCTATAAAGGATAAGGCCCTAAGTATAATAAAGGCCTTTTAAAAATAAATAATTCTTGCTTATAAATTTCCCCCATGATCAACAAATTCAATATTTATTGAGCATTCAGGGAACTATGCTAAGCACTGTGGGGAATATGAAGATACATACACATGTATACATGTATACATACATACACATATACTTCCTAACATCAAATAATTTTATAATTCAACTTAAGAAACTCTTTTTGAGCCCTCACTACATGCTAAATATCAGGGACACAATGATAAAAATAAAAAGGTCCTAGTACTCTCCTACATGAGTAAAACAGGTACATAGATATGTAAATACAAGGTGCTTTCTCTGTGTACCTCTGAGTAAGCAGTTGTGTAGAGAAGTGTCAGATTATAAGAAGCTGAAAGGCAAGTAGAAGGTGAAAAGTAAAGAATAGTCTTTTGGAAAGTTTGACAGGGAAAGGAAGGAGAGATTGGATGGTAGCTTGAAGGAATAGAAGGGTCAAAGGAAAGCTTTGTTATTTTTGTAAGAGTAAGGGACAACCAAACATTTTTGTAGGCAAAGGGGAAAGAAGCAATGGAAAAGAAGAAATTGAAAGTGGAAGAGAAAGGGGGGATGATGAATGAATCAATGTCCTGGGAGAGGCAGAAGGGGATGAGGCCAAAGATACAGGAAAAAGGGTTAGCTTTGGCAAGTAGTAGGGACAATCTCTACATTAAGAATAAGACAGGAAGAAAAGAACAGAAGATGTGGGAATGAACAAATAAATTGTGAAATGGAGAAGAGAGTGGTTATAGAAATATCAGTCTCTTCTCTAACAAAAGAGATGGGTTCATCTATCTTATGAGACTAGAGAAGAAAGAAAGCAGAGTTTGGAGCTTAGGTTCCCATGCACATGTCCCTGAATTTTCCATTTCTCTTCTAAAAAGTTTCACTTTTGAGTAGGCTTCATAATTATCCCATTTAGACAGAGGAGAATGGCATAGATGGTCTCTGAATGTTCCTTCCAGCCCTATGGGTCTATGAATTTAAAACTCTAACTGAAATGAATTTCCATAGTCCCCATAAGGAGCTCCAAAAGGGCTGACACTCAGCAGCTTAAACACAATGTTTTCCTTGGCTTTCCACCCCTCTCAAAGTGCTACTCAACACAGAATGGCTGAACCATCAATGGAGAGTGCCACCGGCTGCAGCCCATTGGAGACTGTGGCCATCCAGTTTTCAATTTGGGTCTCTGAGCTAAAGAGCTAAATTCAGAGCATTGATCAGCTCATCAGTTCCCAATTGAACTGTTTTGCTTTGTTTCCCTCCTGAATTTTGGTACAGAACTAGGGGAAAGTGCTGGATGGATAGGCCTGGATAAATAAAAGGCTTCTTTCACTTAGCAGAGACTCCTACAAATACCACCACTCCTCCCCCCACACACCCAATAAGCTGCCTCCACACATAGCTAGGTGAACCATGATTATATAATCATAGCATTAGAAAAGAATTTAGGAAGTACTAATCTGATCCCTTCATTATAGAGATGAGGGATCAGACCCAGACAGGTGAGGTGAGGTGACATGTTCACAGTCATACAGTCATTGACAGCTGAGACTCCCCAGCTCAGTGGTTTTTTTTTTCCCCACCACATCAAGTCTGTTATCACCTCTTTCAGCCTCTCCACTGCCCTAGATTTCTAAACCACATCTTTGCATCAATTTTGTTCCAAATAGACACAGGCCTGCCATAAACAGATCTGAAACCACCTAAAGAACTGAACTTTTATGTGCCAAGAGTAATTAGTTTCTGTCACCTTGGGTTTGACCTCAACCAAATTGATATTTCATCCACCATAAATGTATAAATATATAACCTCATCTGAACCCAAACAATTCTTGCTTATCTTTAACAACCCCTCATTCCCCACAGTGTCTATTCCAAAACTTTTCTTCCCCTCTTCCTCCCCTCCCCAACCAATTAGTAGGTCATCTGGTCTATTCTTGGATAATGTCAAGGCCATCCAACATGATCTTCCTTCCAAATCTTTCTTTTGATCTTTCTATTCCCGCTCCTCCATTAGTCAAATTTTCTAAGTGTCATCAACCACTTATTTTCCCTCCTCTCTCCTGGTAGTAGAAATGGTTGATCTTTCCACCTGTGCGTTTGACTCCATTTCCTCTCACCACCTTTAACAATCTGTCTTCATTCCCTCTTGTCATACATTTTCTGTCTCTCCCTCTCTACTGGTCCTTACCATCTATTTACATATATGTTCAGGTCCCCTCAGTTGTAAAAAGCCTCCTCTCAACTTTTCTATCCCAGCCATCTACAATTACAGCTTTCTACTTGTCTTTACTGCTAAACTTCTTGAAAAAGTTGTCTATATGAATATGAGGAATTCAGAGAAACATCAGAATATTTTCAGATGCAGAGTGAAACAATCAGACACAGAACCATATGCATAATGACTATAATAATGTAAATGAAAAGAACACTGAAACAAAATGGAGTGATAAATGGTTTTAATGACCAATCTTGGCCTCATAAAAGAGATGAGAATATACTTCTGTCTTTTTTGAAGAGAGGTGGGCATTACAGCTGCAAAACAATGGCACACTATTAGACATGGTCAATGGTTTTGCTTAATCTTTTCTTTGCCACAAGAAAATGCAACAAAGTGTAATAATGGTAGGTGTACCTGGTCCTGTTCCTAGTTCCCAGGTTTCCTAACAATGTTGTCTCATCCTGGAACTTCCCTCAGCACCTGAGGGCTCTCCATTCTGGAATATCCAATCACTCTTTCCTTTTTCCTTCCTTCCTTCTTTGCTATAAGGAAATTCAACAAAGTGTGTGGTAGGGGGATCTCTGGAACTGACCGATGTAAAAACAAAAGGAATTCATTAAACTTATTTTTAACCATCTATATCCAATGTTTCCTCTTACCTCCACTCTTTTCTGAACCCCTTGCAAGTAGGCTTTCACTCTATCATTGTAATCAAACAGGTCTCTCAAAGATGAGCAATGACTCAATCTAATAATCTTTTTTAAAGTATTCATTCTTTAATTTTTTCCAATTTTGAAACTACTAAATATTTAATTCTACTGGAAAGTCTCTACTTTGACTTCAGGGACACCGCATTCTCATTTTCCTCCTCCCTCACTACCTCTTCTTTCTCCTTCTCCTATATTAGATTCTCATCCTCTTTCCAACTCATTGTGGAGTTCTTCAAGGTCCTGTCCTCTTCTCTCTCTACACTCCTCTAGCAATTTCATTCACTCCACCGGCTTGAACCATCATCTTTTTGCTGATAACTCCCAAACCTATATCTCTGTCATGGCATCTCTTCTGTGTTCTAGACCTTCTTCTTAAAAAGACAAAGTCTCTTTGTCTTTCTAACTTAGTTATACTAGGGCAATTAAATTAATTAAATAAAATTAAATTTGATAATTAATTTTAAAAACTGCTTGCCCTTTTAAAATATGTCACCATACATATCAACCTTAAGATATGCTTCCTCTTTTTCTATTGAAAATATAGTTTTATTGAAATATGTACCCCCAAAGTGATAAGAAATCAATTGCTCTGTTAAGATCTTATCTTGTATGGAAAATGAATCCTACTACATTCCTGATTGATTAATTTCTCCACTTTTCCTGTTGATAAAGCAATCAACCAACAGATGCTGTGGAATACAATCACAAAAATGATGCAGTCCTTACCCTTAAGAAGCTTGCATTCTATTCATGGGAGAAGGAGGAAGCAAGATAATATGGACAGATTTAAGGATATATAAAATGTGTACAACAGACATAAGTTGATTTTGAGGGGTGCACACTAGCATTATGAGAAATCCAGAAAGGCTTCAAGTAGAAGGTGGTGTTTGAGCTGAGTTTTGAAGAAAACAAGGGATTCCAAGAAGTTGAAGGGAAGAGCAAATGTATTCCAGGTATGAGGAATAACCAGTTCAAAAAAGAAAGACAGAGAGACACAAAGAGAGAGACAGAGAAAGAGAGAGACAGAGAGACAGAGAGACCAGAGACAGAGAGGGAGAGTCTAGACGGTCATTAAACTCTGGTCTTGTTCAACATAATGAACCTTCCTCAGTCTTAGCTTACTTAGCTTTTAAATGAGGAAGTTAGACTAGATGACCTTGAAGATATCTTTCAGTTTTGAGATTCTGTGGTTCTGTAATGTTTTTTTTTCCTGCTCTTTTCTCCAGAACCTGGGAGAACTCCAAGATTGTGAGCTGTTTCTGTGTAAGTAGGTAGAGGTTTCCTTCGCAATGTAGTACTACCTGCTGGATTTCTTTCCATTTGAGCATCTTGTAGAGAGCCATCCCATATAACAAATAATATTTTTAAAGACAAATAAAGAAGAAACTCCCTCCTCCACAAATTGTGGGTTGCAGGTGTCCTTTCACATCTATTTAAGTCATTCTTGATCTTCGTGATTTTGTTACAATCACTTTTGATTTGTGTGTGTGTATGTGTGTGTGTGCGTTTTCTTTCCATGTACATCATTGTAGTTGTGTGTATTGTTTTCTTGGCTCTGCATACTTTACTTTGGTCATGTGGATCTTTCCATGCTTCTCTATATTTATCACACATCATTTTTTATAGCATAATACTATTCCGTTGCATTCATGTACCACAATTTGTTTAGCCATCCCCCCCCCCCCCAGTTGATAACCATGTACTCTGGGTCCAATTCTTTGTAATCAAAGAAAGTGCTGCTATTACTATTTTGGTATATATGGGGCAGCTAGGTGGTGCAGTGGATAGGGTATTGGGCCTGGAGTCAGGAAGACTCATCTTCCTGAATTCAAATCTGGCCTCAGACACTTACTAGCTGTGTGACCCTGGGCAAGTCACTTAATCCTGTTTGCTTTAGTTCCTCATCTCTAAAATGAGCTGGAGAAGGAAATGGCAAACCACTCCAGTATCCTTGCCAAGAAAACTCCAAATGGGGTTATGAAGAGTTGGACATGACTGAAACAACTGAGCAACACCAACAAAATACAGGGACTTTCTTATTATCAATAGCTTCCTTGGGATATAAGCCCAATAATAGAGTCTCTGTGTCAAATGATATGGACATTTTGGTCATTTTTTTTGGCCCAATTCCAAATAGCTTTCTAGAAGGGTTATAACAATTCACAGTTCCACCAACAATGTATTAGTGTGCCTACCATCTCATGAAAACTCCAACATTAAGTATTGACATTTTCTGTCATCTTTGCTGATTTGCAGGGTTTGAGGCAAAATCTCAGAGTTGTTTTAGTTTGCATTTCTCTTATTAGTGATTTGGATAATTCTTTTGTATGGCTGTAAATACTTTGTAATTCTTCCTTTAAGAATTTTGGGTTACATCCTTTGACTACTTATCTAATGTGGAATAGCTATTACTCATGTAAACATGTATGGATGTACATATGCATATATATTTGTTAATTTTATATATCTTGGATATTAAGCCCTTATTTGAGAAATTTTATACAAATATTTTTCCCCATTTGACTTTCCCTTCTAGGTGCATTATTTGTCTGTGCAGAAGATTTTCAGTTTCATGTAACAAAAGTTATCTATTTTATCATCTATAACTACCTCTATCCCTTGTTTGTTTAAGAATACATCTCCTACCCATAGCTGTGTGATGCATATGATCTGATTCTCTTTTAATTTTTTATCATATGATCTGTAATATTAAGATCATATATCCATTTAGAACATATTGTGCAATATGGTGTCTGGTGTTGGTCTAAGCTGAATTTCTGCCAGACTTCTTTTTTCCCAGAAATTGTTATCAAATAAGAAATGTGCCTCCATATTTTAAATTACTTTACATACAGTATCTCCTTGGATTCTCACAATAAGCCTGTGATAATTTATAAAGATGAAAATCCCATTTTATACACAAGAAAATAGCTCAAAGAAGGGTAAGTGACTTGCTTAAGGCTGCACATAGCAAATATTTGAGGCAGGATTTGACCCTAGATCTTCTTGACTCCTAGTCTAATGGTCTTTCCATTCTACCACACTCCCTCCTTTTAAAAAGCTCTTAGTTTAGGATTGCTTCCAATTTGCTATTCTCTGAACTTGACTTGTCCCTTTCTACTTTCCCATTTCTACTCAGATAGAGTAGAAATTTTACCCCTCCTTCACACCTCCATCTAACAAGATCCTTTAAGGCCCAACTTAAATGCCAACACCTCCATGAAATCTTCACTGATCACTCCAACCAGAGGTAATCTCTTCCTCAAATAAAGAAACATTAATTAGCCACCTATTCCTTGCACAGTCCTTTGTGCTCTTTGTAATATTTAAATAATGCAGTTCCTAAATTCAGTAAGCCTAGTTCAATAGTACTTTGTTTATGTCATCTATATACCACGTGTTACATAAATCCTTGTACTGAAATTATTGTCTATATGTCTTAACTTCTTTATTAGAATGCATGCTCCTAGAGGCCAGATACTATTTCTTCACATATTTTTCAACGCCATTGTGTGCTACCACATCAATTTTCACATAGAAGATCCTCAAAAAATTCTACTGAACATATGAATAATTTTGCATTTCATTTATATAACTATGTAATCTATTCTCAAGGTCTTTTAAAAATTTTTATTGCTATCCCTTGTTTTTACATCACCTTCATTTTCCTATGTCTCTCTCCTTCCCTTATCCAGAGAGAGCCATCTCCTGTAACAAATAATAAAAAAGAGTGAAAAAAAATTACAAAAAAAGTTAACCAACAGATCAACTGAATCTGACAGTATATGCAATAGTCTGTACCCATAGTCCCTCACCTCTGCAAAGAAGCAAGGTAGTTGCATTTTCTCATCTCTTGTTCTAAATTAAGCTTGGTTATTATAATTACCTGGTGTTCAGTTTCTATTGTTGTTGTTCTTTCCATTCACATTGTTGTAGTTATCATACCTGATTCTGACTATTTCATTGTGTATAAGTTCAAACAAGCCATCCCATGTCTATCTTCATTCTTCATCATTATCATTTCATACCCTGCAGCAACACTCCTCTGTATTCACGTACCACAATTTGTCTGGCCATTCCCAATCAGAGCTCAAAAAATTTCTGCTTTTAAGTTGTATTATTGTTACCCTAAAGGCTAAAATTATTTCATTTTTTCTAGTCTTTCACACTGTCACTGGCTACATCAGAAGAGCAAGGAGGCATGAGCTTAGTACATCTGCAGAGCCAGAGATAAGTTTTCCCAATTCTTATTTTTAGAGTGCTGGGCTGATGTCTGAGGAATAAGTAGTTCATTTTGTTCATATACTTTTAAATGGTAATCACAGTATTCTCCATTTCCAACTAAGATCTTAAGAAAGTTTAATCCTAGGCTAACGAGCCAATAGACCAGGATATACCAGCAATTCTCAAAGTTTTATCTAGTGAGAGGAGAAGACAACCATCATCAGCTACCACTCATTCCCTTCTTTGCTATACTCCTAGACTTAAGAACCAAATGAGCAGCTACAGCAAGAGTGAGCAGAAAAAAGAATTAATAGACTTGGAGGAATTCTAGGCTATGGCTTTGAAAACCATAGTAACTCAACAACCTCTGTTTCTGAATGATTTTTTCCCCCTTCATCTCAGGGTTTTGTGTCGTTCCTCATTTGCACAGCTGTGTTCATTCCCTTTCCAAAATGGTATAGTGCCATAGTATGGTGAACATAATGCCATCTGTTATCCGTGGCAAATTAATACCAGTTCTCAGAGTTTTTTGTTTGTTTGTTTGTTTGTTTGTTTTACTACCTATAGTCTTTACTTCTTTGAGTTTATCCAGTTAAAAAATGACCTTTTTCCCTTCTCTTCCTCGACCTTCCTTCATATTACAACTTTGTCCTTCCTGGCTCCTAGTTCCTACTCTCTTAAAAGGGTATTCTGTCCGATGGCAAAGTAGTAAAATTAGATATTTCATCAGTCTGAAAATACTGTTATAACAGAAAAAACAGAGGGTATTTTGAGTGAGACTAACGTTCTAAATTTAAATAATGTTTGGGGATTTCATATCACTTAGAAGCCACTCCTTATTTTCTTCCCTTCTCTTGCCCCTGAGCTAAGGCAGTGTTACTATCTCTAACTTATAACCAAAGAAACCAAGGCAGAAAGAAGTTTATTTCCTCGAGGCCTTAAGGCAAATAGAAGAACCTAAAATGGAACCCAGGTTCTGTCTATGAAATACAAAATAAAGTTGACGTTTGCAGGTTCCTGGTGATTCTGATCAATGTAGATGGTTTAGATACCTAATTCAGGTCCAGCAAAAGTATATTTTGCTTGCTTCTGTTTGGCATTTAAAGCCCTTCATAATCTCACTCCAAGCTGACTTTTTAGGTTTATTTCTCATTACTACTCTCCATGTTACTCTATATTCCATTCAAAATGGCTTACTTCTTGTTTCCAGCTTTCAATCTTCTGTGGCAGTGCCTTGTGCAGGTTAAAGCCTGTGCCTGGAAAGCTCTCCCTCATTATCTTTATCTCTTGGAATTCCCAACTCCCTTCAAGCTGTTAGAGTATTTCTCAGCTCCATCTCCCATTCACTTTGAATTTGTTTTGTACTAATGTAGCACTTATGATTTCTGGACTCACTTTCCCAATACATGCTGTAACAAGAAGATAAGGTCCCAAGAGTAAGGCTATTGCTCCACTCAGAGTTCTAGGGGTAACCCTGAGCTATTTAGGATGTCTTCTCTAGTACTAGCTCACAAATGCCTATCCATAATATTCTCCTAATATCATCATTAGTTAAAATTTCACCAATATCAATCGCCAGTTCATATCTCTCTTATGTTAGATAATCCATGGATACTTCCTCACTATCAATTACCTTTTTTTTTTTTGGTGAGGCAGTAGGGTGAAGTGACTTGCCCAGGGTCACACAGCTAGTAAATGTCAAGTGTCTTAGGCCTGATTTGAACTCAGGTCTTCCTGAATCCAGGGCCGGTACTCTATCCACTCAATTACTTTTTACAAAAGGATTTTTATTTACTGAGAAGACCCAAAATACAAATATCTACCAAACTTATTTAACACATGAAATTATAAACTTAGGTCACTCTCCTCCACTATTCGGGTCCCTGAAGAGAATAGGACTAGAATCTGTGAGTTGATCTTAAGTTGATCACTACCAACATTTCCCCCATCAAGTTCATTTCTGGGGGTGGTATAGCTGATGGATAGCTCCCTTGCTTGCCAGACTCGGTTGTTGGGCTTATTTACTGATAGCCTGTGTCAAGTAGATTAGTTCCTCAGGGATGACTCCCTACCTGGTTTGGCTAATATAGCTACTGGCAGACTCTGCCATAGACTCCAGTTACTGAAGCTCTGATAGTTCTTCTGACTTGTTGAAGCTCACAAGGTTGTAATTTGACAAGAGAATTTCTGACCCAGGCTTCTTGCTGCCACTGTGCTAAGAAAAACTCCGCCCCAGACCCTGCCTTGAGCTTCTTGACACTATTTGAAGCAAGCAGGTCCTATCTCCTGTTGAATTATGCAAAAATCAAGCATTAGCACATAAACTTCAGTTCTAGTTTGGACCAGATAGTTCCCAGACCTTTCCAAAGCAGACATCCTTATCTTTCCCCTTTTGTTGTTGGTTTCCTGATAGATAAACTCTTGTGTTCCCCTTCTGCTTTCCATAAAATCCATTGTACCCATTCTGCTAAAGTATTGACATTCTATATAAGTTTGCTAAAAGTGAAGCTCTGGGCTCACTGACCCTTTTGTACACTGTAATTGTAGCCCATGTTCTGAACATATATCTATTGACCATATCTCCATTGATTGTATGATTGGCAGCAGTACCTAATCAATAGATCCTAGGACAATTTTTATCATACTGTCCTGGTCCATTCAGTCTCTGATAACCATTCACCTAAGATTAACAAAGAATAAACACAGATCAGAAGAAACACAGGACATGTGTTTTCAGCCACATGGCTTTTGGGTGAGGCAGGGGGTTCCCCAACCTTACATCATTTTTTCTTCCTCACTCAAAGGTTACCAAAGAAAGAGATTTCCATCCATGACTTTTGTATGCACACTCGGTTCCAGCTCAGCAGTCAATTAAAAGGTTTTCCAGCACTGCACAGTAAACCAACAAGAATTCAGAGAGGGGCAGCTAGATGGTGCAGCAAATAGAACACGGGCCCTGAAGTCAGGAAGACCTGAGTTCAAATCCGACCTCAGATATTTATTAGCTGTATGACCCTGGGTAAGTCACTTAATCCCGATTGCTTCCCCCACTCCCCCAAAAAAAGGTAGTTAGAAGAAACCCTTTAGATTCTCTGAAGCATGGAGGTGAAAAGCTGCCCCTTTATCACACACTTCCAGAAGCAGGCTCAGTGAGCTCTCTACCTAGGGTAATATCTGGTGGAGCATACTGAGCGTACTCTGCAGACTACGCCCTCATTGGCCAGTCCTCGCCTTACACTTATTGATTTGTGTAAATATTGTTTATCCCCAGTATAGTGTAAACTCCTTGGGTAAGGAAATTGGCAGGGGACAGGGCTTTATATACCCAGTGTCTAGCACAGTGTTTGATACATAGTAGGTATTTAATAAGTTCTATGAAGTCAATCAAATTAAAATGTCAGTGCTCCTCTCCCCCTAAGGTTACATCAAATTTACTTTGTACGTATTTGTTTCTTTATCCATGCAGATATTGTTTTCCCCCAGCAGAATGCAAGCTTCTTGAGAGCAAGGATTTTCTCATTTTCACATTTGCCTCCCTAGTACCTTATATAATGCTTAGCACCTGGTGGAGGTTCAATAGATTCATGTTGAATGAATGAATGGCCAAGGGGAAGAAGGAAAAAAAAATTAACTCATAAACTCTAATAAATAAAGACCTTTGATAGAGAAGAAGATAAAGAAGGAGGAGGAGGAGGAGAAAACAGAGAAGACAAAAGGAGAAGTTGAGCCCATTGCCTCAGCATTCTTTAACCATGGAGAGTGAGTGCCTCTGTATATGTTGACTTCTAATAAAGGTATTTTGAGGGAGGAAGTTCATTTCTTAAATGTTTCAGGGAGCACCTAGCATTCTGCAGGTGCCTAATACATTAAACATTCTCCAATGGCAATAGACCATACAACTTCTAAGCAAGAAGATTAAGACCATTCTTCCATTTACACTTGGATAATTGATAAAAATAATTGCAAAGCTTTAAATGTTTTGCAGCGATTAGCCAAAACCATCACCTCCAATCCTTTCCCACTTTGATAAACTTATTCCCAGGGAAATACATAGAACCTGAGGAACAGCAGGGAAAGGTGCCAATAAAAGCAGCTAGGAGATTTTTACATTATCTTCATCAGCTATCTAATCTAACCATTTTGAATGATCTATGTAAATTAATTACTCTTTTTAATTAGGTGGTCTTTTGGATTGCATATTGAAGTTTACCACTAATTATGACAAGGCAGGAGGTCAGTTGATTGGTATGGGAAACGAGAGGCCTTTATTTCATTGAACTGAAACAGTGAACAGATAAGGGGGGGTGGGAGAACTGTGAAATTGATGCCTGGATCTCAAAATTCAAACTGTGCTTTTCTTGTTCATTTTCTGACTCAAATTCCCTTCTATGACTCACCAGGGGCTTTTCTTTATAAATATCAGACTGACTTCAAAACACTCATTGACTCAAAAACCATTATAACAGAACAGCTCAGATGCCTGAAATTTGCTTTCCAAATGCTAGGCAGAAAAAAAAAATTCACCCTTTTAATATTAGTCACATTAAACACCATTTAATTGCTGCTGCAGCTGTTTCCAGATGTGGCTTTATTTTGTTTTCACCAGCCAACCTGTCTCTGATTTTCATTTATCTCCTCATTTAAAAAACATGCTCACTCCACATATTATGCTCAGGGGAAGAAATTAGAATCTTAATTGTTTTTAAGATTTAGTGATCATTTCTAGTCAACACAGATTGTATTGTATATCTTTAGAATAGGATTATGGTATTTTATGCATCTTTTCCCACATCTAATCTCCTCATACACAAAGATCCCATATTTGCATTTTTTACTCACATCTTAGGGCTTACATTGCATATTAGTATATTAGTGGGTAGATATGGAGGATGTGAAAAAGTATTTGCCCATTTTAAGTAATGTTTAGAAAAAATTCCACTTTTTAATTTAAAATTACAGATTTGATAGAAGTTCCAAACCAAACAATTGCCCTATCTGCAGGTCAGAGATGTATTCATTTTCTCTCTTCTCTTCTTTATAGGACTGGAAGTACAGTGGGCCCTCAGGCCCTCTTCATTTCCAAACTAAACCAGTTTGCCCCTCCTTGAGCAGTCTAATGGCCCCTGGCTCTCAGGGACTCACCATGTTGCTTCTGGTCTTAGTGAGCACACCCAACTGACTTTTGGCCACTGTAGTTCAAAAGTGAAGAGCTCAAATGATCCATCAGCCCAAAAGGTACATTCATTTTCAAACAAGGTCACTCACCATGATCCTGGGAGTTAAGTAAATCCCGTGTGGGTTGTATGTTCTCAAGAGTACATCCAGTGCCCTCATTCTCTGCCTTTGGCTTTCTAACCCAGCCACTTTTGTTAGGATCAAGGATCTTAAGAGTAGTTCTTGTTGAGGGTGCTTTTCTCACAACCCTTTCAGGTAGGCAATGTGAGGATTAATCTTGTTTTACAGATGAAGGACCTGAAGTTCACAGAAGTTAAATGACTTACCCATGGTTTGATTCTGATATGAATGGAACACTACTGATGTGTAGGTTACTTTGGTTGAACTGTTTCCCCTCCTCTCTTTTCTATTCTTTGTTATAAAAGATGGCTTTCTGGGAATAGGATATACTGGGAAATGTAAGTGAAGTTAAAACAAAAGATATTAATAAAATTAAGAAAAACACAAACGTTCATTGTTCTCTGTCACATCAAAGCTACAAGTCAAAACTTGGGAAGAAAGAAGGAAACAAGCAATAAGCACCTACTATGTACCAGGTACTATGCTAAGCTCTTTACAAAATATCTCATTTGATCATTATAACCAACCTGGAAGATTATTATCCCCATTTTATGTCTGAGGAGATAGACAAACAGCAGTTAAGTAATTTGCCCAGAGTCACACAGCTAATAAGTGTCTTGGGCTGGATTTGAATTTGTCTCCCTGACTCCAGGCTCAATACTCTATTCACTGTGCCACTTAGTTGCTTCTAGGGGAAAAAAGCCAGAAAACATTTTTCAGGCTGTTTTGTTGTTGCTACTATTATGACTATTAATGTGACTAATGCTGGCGGTCCTGACCTTAAAATGAGTTGATATCATTTTGGAGAGCAATTTGGAACTATGCCCAAAGGGCTATAAAAATGTGCATACCCTTTGACCCAGCAATAGCACTTCTAGGGCTGTATCCCGAAGAGATCATACAAATGGGAAAAGGACCCAGATGTACAAAAATATTTATAGAAGCTCTTTTTGTGGTGGTAAAGAATTGAAAATTGAGAGGATGCCTATCAATTGGGGAATGGCTGAACAAGTTGTGGTATATGAATATAATGGAATACTCTTGTGCAATAAGAAATGATAAACAGGCTGACTTCAGAAAAACCTGGAAAGACTTGTATGGACTGATGGTGAGTGAAGTAAGCAGAGCCAGGAGAACATTGTACACAGTAACAGCCCCAATGTGCGATGACTAATTTTGATAGACTTAACCCTTCTCAGCAATACAATTATCTAAGACATCTCCAAAGATCTCGTGATGGAAAATGCTATTCACATTCAAAGAAAGAACTATGGAGTTTGAATGCAGATTGAAGCATACTATCTGCTACTTTTTTCTTCTGTTGTGTTTTGTTTCCTCTTTCTATTGGTTCTTCCTATTGGTTCTAATTCTTACTTACAACATCACTAATGTGATAATATGTTTAATAGGAATGTATATGTATAGCCTATATCAGATTGTGTGCCATCTTGGGGAAGGAGATGGAGAGGGAGGGGAAGAAAAATTTAAAACTCAAAAGCTTATGGAAGTGATTGTTGATAAATCAAAATAAATTAATAAAAAATAATCCCTTCAAAAATATGAGCTCATAGATTTAGAACAAGAAGGGATATTAAAGACCATGGGCCAATCTACTTATTTTATGGATAAGGAAACAGAAACTCACAGAGAAGTGATTGTTCAAGGTCACAAATGGCAGTTATCTACAACCCAAGTAGGCTGACTCTCAGTACAGTATTTCATTCTATCATGTTACTTCTCCTGTGTCCATGACTGCTGCTTATGTGTACAGGGGAAAATCTTCAAGTCCATCAGGTCAACTTGTGACATCCCAGGTGGTCAAATTAAGTGGCAAGGTTTGGAAGAAAACTAGGTCCGATATACAAATCTGGGCTCTAGGCCATCTTCATTTTCACTAAGGCCCTCATGAATCTGCTGATTCTCTTTGGAACAACAAACTCCAATGTTTACTTGAAACATACACCCCCTAAAAGTTTCTGGCCTGAAAGTTTCTAAAAATTCTGTCTCCATTACAAATCAATGCATCAGTGTCTTGTGTGTTTTGTAGATAGACATCAAGCCAACAGCCTCAAAATATCCTTATCCTTATATATATGAAGTCTGATAACTTCAAAGCCAACTCTCAACTATTTTGATCATTTTTTTCAACTTAGCTTTTGCCAAAATAAAAACATGCATGTTTTGCTTAGAATCATAATTTCTAAACTACCTCAGGGATATCCATATCATTATCTGGAAAGGATGGATGGTTAGGAAAAAGAGAACAACCTGTAACTGGATTTAACACGTAAGCTAAACTTTGTTCATCTAAAAGTCTTGGGGGAACCTAGAATTGTTCCGATGGCATTTATGAAGAAATAAGGAGAGTGGTTGAATGAGGGCAGCCAAGTTTTGCACCATGAGGCAGAGAAGAATGCCCCAGGCCATTGAAGCACCAGCTAGCATCTTGTACTATGATCAAACCATGATCAGAATAGTACAGTGCAAAGAGTGCTGGCTCTGCAGTGAGAAGATCTGAGTTCAAACACCTGTGATACTACCTGTATGACTTTGGGTAAATCACTTCACCTTTCTGAGCTTCAGTTTACTCAATTGTAAAAGGAGGGGGTTAGACTAGATGACCTCTGAGGGGCCTTCTACTTCTAAATCTATGATCTTTAAATGTCATACATCCTCCCAGATGCAGAATTACATTTAAATTTCTTGAGATTGTAATATACTCAACAAAGATTTGGATATATTATGTTGCACCTGAATGGATAACAGTTGCTATTATTTGGAACTAGGTTCAGTAAATCTGAGGCATCATGTCTTCCTGGCCTAGCAATTCCATCTCAGAATCTGATATTGGGGTGCAATCTCATGGGAATATTCAAAAGAGCACTTTGTTGTTGCAGGATATAAAATAAATCCACATAAATATTGACATTTCCATATATCATTACAAATCCCAACAGCAAGAGATGGAAAGAGAAATTCCATTTAAAGTTAGTGTAGACAACATAAAATATTTGGGAGTCTACCTGTCAAGAAAACCCAGGAACTATATGAACACAATTATAAAACACTTTCCACACAAATAAAGTGAGATCTGAATAATTGGAAAAATATCAGTTGCACATGGGTAGGTCGAGCTAATATAATAAAAAACCACAATTCTATCTAAATTAATTTACTTATTCAGTGCCATACAATCAAACTACCAAAAATTATTTTATAGAGCTAGAAAAAGTAATAACAGAATTAATCTGGAGGAACAAAAAGTCCAGAAAATCAAGGGAACTAATGAAAAGAAATGCAGGGGAAGGTGGTCTAGTTGTCCCAGATCTGAAACTGTATTATAAGGCCGCAATCATCAAAACTACTTGGTACTGGCTAAGAAATAGAGTGGTGGATCAGTGGAATAGATTAGGTCCACAAGACACAGTAGTCAAAGTCTATAGTAACCCAATAAACCCAAAGACTATGACTTCTGGGATTAGAACTTGTTATTTGATTAAAAAAAAAAACTGCTGGGAACACTGGAAAAGAGTATGGCAGAAACTAGGCATAGATCAACATCTTACACCAAATACCAAGATAAAGTCAAAATGGGTATGGAATTTAGACATAAAGGGTGATATCATAATCAAATTAGGAGAGCGAAGAAGAGTTTACTTGTCAGATCTATGGAGAAAGGATTAATTTATGACCAAACAAGAGATAGAGAACATTATGAAATGCAAAATGGATGATTTTGATTACATTAAATTTAAAAGTTTTTGCACAAAGCCAATGCAACCATGATTAGAAGGGAAGCAGGAAGCTGGGAAACAATTTTTATAGCCAATGTCTCTGATAAATGCCTCATTTTAAAAATATATAGAGAACTGATTCAAATTTATAAGAATACAAATCATTCCCCAGTTGATAAATGGTCACAGGATACAAACAGGCAGTTTTCAGATGAAGAAATTAAAGCCACCTATAGTCATATGAAAAAGTGCTCTAAATCACTTTTGATTAGAGAAATGCAAATTAAAACAACCTTGAGGTACCACCTCATGCCTATCAGATTGGCTAATATGATAAAAAAGGAAAATGACAAGTGTTAGAGAAGATATAGGAAAGTTTGAACACTAATGTACTGTTGGTGGAGTTGTGAATGATACAAGCATTCTGGAGAGCAATTTGGAATTATGCCCAAAGGGCTAGCTATAAAAATGTGCATACCCTTTGATCCAGCAATATCACTATTAGGTCTGTATCCTGAAGAGATCATAAAAATGGGAAGAGGGCCCACATGCTATAAACAAAAATGTTTATAGCAACTTTTTTTTTGTGGTGACCAAGAATTGGAAATTGAGGCAATGCCCATCAATTGGGGAATGGCTGAACAAGTTGTGGTATATGGATGTAATGGAATACTATTGTTCTATAAGACATGATGAGCAGGTGGATTTCAAAAAAAAACCTGGAAAAACTTATATGAACTGATGCTGAGTGAAGTGAACAGAACCAGAACATTGTATGTAGTAACAGCAATATTGTGCAATGATTAACTATAACAGACTTAGCTCTTCTCAGCAATACAATGATCTAAGACAATTCAAAAAGACTCATGATGGAAAATGCTATCCACATCTAGAGAAAGAACTATGGAGTCTGATTGCAGATCGTATTCTCTCTCTCTCTCTCTCTCTCTCTCTCTGTCGGTTTTTCCCTTTTGTTCTGATTCTTCTTTCACAACATGACTAACATGGAAATATGTTTAATATGATTGTACATTTCAGATTGCATGCCACCTTAAGAAGGGGGCAGAAAGGGAGGGGGAAAATTTGGAACTCAAAACCTTATAAAATTGAATGTTGTAAACGAAAAATAAATTTAAAAAAAAGAATACTTTGTTCTTCCTGCTTTGAGTGTGTTTTCCCATCGAGCTAAGAAGTCCACAGCCACGGGGACCTGAATTAGAGCTTCTTAGCTTAGCTGTAGGCTCCATTCTCTGGAAAAATGATAGGAAAGTGAAGGATTTAAATGTTGAGGCAAAGGGATGACACCACAAGGATTTCCGTCTGTCTCCAATATGGCCCAGAAGGACCCTTCTGTGTTTTTTGGTGATTGTTAATATAGGTCCTGAATTTAGAAATCACTGCTCCATGACAAAATGCTGCTTCTACCTTTCTCTTTCCCTTCTCCCCTTACCCCTCCCTAATACCCCTGGAAAGTTGAAAAATGTATCTGGCTTCTAAGATTCTGAGCTGGCACCTTGATTTAGAACAAACTCCTGGAACATAAACTTCCCCAATCAGATGTATGAACTACTTTTTATTTTTGTATTTCCCCTCAAACTTAAGAACAATATCTGAGGGCTCAAGAGAGAGGAGGAATACAGGAAGGCACTGGTGTGGGGCAAATGATGCTTTGCCTGACAGCAAATCCTCCTTCAAGCAGAAATTGAGTCCTTCACCCCCATGCCTCCACTGCTCCCACCCAATGTAGTACCCCGAGGATGCCACTCCTCTCAGGTCCCTCCATGGTCTCTGTCTGTGGCTTCCCTCTCTCCTCCACTTCCTCCTGGGACTTGCCTAGTGTCATTATAGTCTTCCACCACCCTCCAACCCCAAAATGAGTTTGATCCCTTCCCAGAATTCTAAGTTATGGCCCTGACTGAAAATAAAGTCTTTGAGGTATTGGGTGGGAAGAGGGGGAGATAGAATGTACCATGGGGCTGGCTGCACTCCCTACCCTGATGGTGAGCCCAAAACATTGAGAAGATAGCAGGGAGGGGTCTGTTGATGGTAACAACTGGCTTGGAAAGCAGCTAGTCATCAGTAAGCAGATGGAAGAGATCTCAATCTCTGTCAGTTCTTGGAGGACCTTTGCTCCAGAAAGGGAAAAATACTCCAAAATTATTGTTTCATCTATAACAATGTGCTGAAAACATTCAAGATATATCAAGATCAGAAGAATGTACAGAGATAAAAACCTAGGTTTTATTATGTTTAAGCTTTATTGTGCTTATTATGTTCAGGAGGTAGAAAAAATAACCCTGGAGTTTCTGACAAAGCCTTTACCTCAGAGTGACAGAGAAATAATTTTTTTAACATATAACCATCTTTATGGCCTCTTAGGTCACTCAAAGGTCAAACAGATTTATTATCTCATGCTTCCTTCAAATAAAGTTGAACAACCTAAGTTAGAATAAATTAGTAAGCAGACTAAAGTACAGATTTAAATACTGATGTTGCAAAATCCTCCACTTACAAAACTACAAGGCTACATTTTAAAGAAGTCACAATCAGCTAATTGAGTGGAATGGATTTACATGTCATAAAGATAACCAAAAGTTTAATGTCTGGGAGATTCTTATGCTATATTCCCTTCTTTCTATTCTTGGCTTCTTATCTCAGGAATGTAAAAGTCTTCCTTTTATACCATCATTCCATGAGTCAGGTTTTAGCCAGATGAGATTAACATTAATAGGAAACAGGCTTCAGTTAGCCAAATTTTTAAAAGGAATAGCATAATAAAATTGAACAGAAGGAAAATTAAAAATTATCATCACAGGACAGATGACATGAAGCTCAGAGGCATAGCTATCATTTTGGATGGCAGAGACAGAATTCAACCCTATCTTGGCAGCCTAGAGCAGAGGTTCTTAACATTTTTTGTGTTGTGGAACCCTATAGCAGACTGATTAAGTCTATGAACTTTTTCTCAGAATCATGTCTTTAAATGGAAAAAATAAAATTCATGAAATTGCAAAGGAAATCAAAGGTTGGTGAAAGTAAAAATACATTTTTTTCTCTTTCATCCCAATTCACAGACTCTCTCAAATCTATCCATGGACATCAGGTTAAGGACCTTTGGCTGAGAACATTGAATTTAGTAAGATGAAATTAAATAGGATTAAATGTAAAGTCCTACACTTGGTGTTCAAAAGATCAATTTCACAAGATGTATTTGTCTGAAAAATATCTGTGGACTGTAATACAGACACAAATACAGTGGATTGTAAGCTCAATATGAGTCAAGAGTGTGATTGGCAGTCAGAAAAGTTCATGTGATCTCAGGTTACACTAAGAGACAGTGTCCAGGACTAGAAAGTTGATAATCCCACAGTATTCTGCCAAGTCCAACCAAATCTTGAGTGTCTGTTTCCATTTCTGGCTGACATTTTTTAGGAAGGACTCTGAGAAGCAGGAAAGAATTCTCTGGGGGGACAAGAATGGAGAAGGGCATTGAAGTCATGTCTTGTATGGATGGATTGAACGAACTGAGAATGTTCAACTTGCATAAGAGAAAACTTTAAGGTGACGGTATCACTGTCATCAAGTAGTTAAAGAGCTATCGTGTGGAAGGGGAAGATTAAATTTGTTCTGCTTGGCCTTAGAGGGCAAAGAACTAGGAATGATAGATGAAAGTTGCAATGAAGTTAATTCAGGCTTGCTGAAGGGTAAATTTCCCAAACTATACATCCCAAAGTGGAATGCACTGTCTCAGAAGGCAGTGCCTTCTTTGGAGGTAGTCAAGCAAATTCTGGAAAATCGAGTGACAGTTACATTACAAAGGAATTCTTGGGGTGGACTAGGATGCCTTTGAAAGCCCTTCCAACTCTGAGATTCTGTAATTCTTCTCTCTCAAATTGGATCCCCCACTTAATCAGCATATTTCTCTCAGTGTAGAAGGCCAGCGTTCCACTTTTCTTCTAGTCATGCCTAGTTGTTTCCCACTGAATATGAGATTAATTTTTATGGAATTTTTCATTAGCCAGAGAAACTATATATTCAAATTTGGACTCTACCACAATTTTTTTAGAATCCTAAGTTATCTTTGATACTTCCCATATCTATTCTATCACCAAGTCCTGTCTTTTTTTTTTTTTTTTTTTACTTTGGAAGACAAAGTGGAAAGAATGCTAGGTTCAAATTCTGACTCAGTCACATTACACATCTGACCATGAGCAAAGTCATTTAACTCCCTAGGCCTCAGTTTTCTGAACTGTCAAATGAAGAGGTTGGAATAAATGACATCTTTACATGATTTTGAAAACAATTTAATATATTAATATCAACATACAGGTCTAACAACCTCTGGTCATTAATTTAAATTTAAAGAAACTAATGAACACAATCCCTATGAGACTGAAAACCAACCCACAAACCTGAAGGATTCTTTACAGCTCTGCCACCACCATGGTGTTTTGACAAGTCGTGAGGAAGTAGGCATGGAAATGAAAGCTACAGCTTGCAAGAGATCACACTGAGAACCACTGAAGAAAGAGAATTGGACCTAAGCAACATTCATTTCTTTTGAACCAATCGGTGACATCATGACAAATCAGTCTACATTGTCCACTGATTAAGGCTTTTTTTTCTTGATGATCAACGATTCCATATTGTCCCTGGTTTCTTCACTGCACTTTGTGTGGTCCTAGTTAGCAGAATGGGAAAATTTTGAATCTTCATTGATGGCTATACACAATCTTGGGGTTATCTTTCTGGATGGTGAGATTGACCATGGACTTGTCATGTTTTTCTTTAACCATAAACTTTTTGTAAACTAGCTACCCAACCACGAGGTCCCATCAGCAACAGCTGTGGTGAGGTCTACTCCTACTATGAGGCTAAAATTCAGAAGCATGGCAGCACTAGGGCTCCCCAGGGAGGTAATAAAGTGGGATAAGAGGGCATTGTAGTTACTCCAGCTGCAATGTCAAGCCAGCTCCAGTCCTACATGTCCCTGTGTACACATAGGGACTCCCTTTGCCTACTCTAACCCTACCATAATACTCATGAGGCGACTTGAGGGGCAAGTACTCCCAATGGGCCAGAGGTTACTCTAATAAATCACTTTTAATATCCCTTCCCATTCTAAACTTATGGCCCATGATCTGATTTTTTAATTCATTTTAAAAATTATTTATTTTTAGCATTTTTTTTGCTTCTTTTTGGTGAGGTTATCAGAGTTAAGTGACTTGCCCAAGGTCACACAGCTAGTAAGTGTCAAGTGTCTGAGGCTGTATTTGAACTCAGGTCCTCCTGACTCCAAGGCCAGAGCTCTATCCACTGCACCACCTAGCTGCCCCTAGCATTTTTTTAATTAATTTATTTTGATTTATCAACAATCACTTCCGTAAGCTTTTGAGTTTTAAATTTTTCTCCCCCTTCCTCCCCAAGATGGCATGCAATCTGATATAGGCTATACATATACATTCCTATTAAACCTATTTTCACATTAGTGATGTTGTAAGTAAGAATTAGAACCAATAGAAGGAAACACTAGAAAAAGGAAACAAAACATTAACAGAAGAAAAAAATAGTAAATAGTATGCCTCAATCTGCATTTAAACTCCATAGTTCTTTTTTTTGGACATGGATAGCATTTTCCATCATGAGGTCTTTGGAGATGTCTTAGATCCTTGTATTGCTGAGAAGGGCTAAGTCTATCAAAGTTAGTCATCGCACAATGTGGCTGTTACTGTGTACAACATTCTCCTGGTTCTGCTCACTTCACTCAGCATCAGTCCATGCAAGTCTTTCCAGGTTTTTCTGAAGTCTGTTTGCTCATCATTTCTTATAGCACAATAGTATTCCATTACATTCATATACCACAACTTGTTCAGTCATTCCCCAATTGATGGGCATCTCCTCAATTTCCAATTCTTTGCTACCACAAAATGAGCTGCTATAAATATTTTTGTATATGTGGGTCCTTTCCCCATTTTAATGATCTCTTTGGGATATAGCCCTATAAGTGATATTGCTGGGTCAAAGGGTAACACATTTTTATAGCCCTTTGGGCATAGCTCCAAATTGCTCTGCAGAATTGTTGGATCAGTTCTCTATCAACCCTATCAACAAGGCATCAGTGTCCCAATTTTCCCACATTTTCTCCAACATTTATAATTTTCCTTTTTTGTCATATTAGCCAATCTGATAGGTGTAAGGTAATACCTCAGAGTTGTTTTGATTTGCACTTCTCTAATCAATAGTGATTTAGAGCATTTTTTCATATGACTATAGATGGCCTTAATTTCTTCATCTGAAAACTGCCTGTCCATATCCTTTGACCGTTTATCAATTGAGGAATGACTTATATTCTTATAAATTTGATTTAATTCTCTTTAAATTTTAGAAATGAGGCCCTTATCAGAGACACTGGTTGTAAAAATTCTTTCCCAATTTTCTGCTTTCGTTCTAATCTTGGTTGCATTGGCTTTGTTTGTGCAAAAACTTTTCAATTTAATGTAATCAAAGTTATCCATTTTGCATTTTGTAATGTTCTCTATGTTCTGTTTGGTCATAAATTCTTCTCCATAAATCTGAAAAGTAAACTATCCCTTGCTCTCCCAGTTTGCTCTTAGTATCGGCCTTTATATCTAAATCATGAACCCATTTTTACTTTATTTTGGTAAATGGCAGTTTTTGTCAAATAGTGAGTTCTTATCCCAGAAGCTGGGATCTTTGGGTTTACCAGTAGATTACTATAGTCATTGACTACTGTGTCTTGCATACCTAACCTTTCCACTGATCTATCCCTCTATTTCTTAGCCAGTCGTTTGCTGCTTTATAATACAATTTACAATCTGGAATGATTAGGCTCCCTTCCCCTGCATTTCTTTTCATTAGTTCCCTTGATATTCTGAACCTTTTGTTATTTCAAATGAATCTTGTTATTATTTTTCTAGCTTTATAAAATAATTTTGGTAGTTTGATTGGTATGGCACTAAGTAAGTAAATTAATTTAGGTAGAATTGTCATTTTTATTATATTAGTTTGACCTGCCCATGAGCAACTGATGTTTTCCCAATTATTTAGATCTGACTTTATTTGTGTGAAAAGTGTCTTGTGATTGTGTTCATATAGTTCCTGGGCTTGTTTTGGTAGGTAGACTCCTAAATATTTTATAATGTCTGTGGCAACTTTAAATGGAATTTCTCTTTCTATCCCTTGCTGTTGGGTTTTGTTGGTAATATAGAGAAATACTTATGATTTATGTGGGTCCTAGCATTTTTTTAAAGTTCCAAATTCTCACCCTCTCTCCAGTTCCTCCTTCACCCATTGAAAAGGCAAGGAATATGATATGCATTATACATGCAAAATAATGCAAAACATTTTCATATTAGCCATTTTGCAAAAAAAAAAGCAAGAAAAATAAAGTAAGAAATTATACCTCAATTTGTACTCAGTTCATTAGTACTCTCTCTCTCTGGAGGAGGATAGCAATTTTCATAATAAGTCCTTCTGAAATTGTCTTGGATCATTGTATTGATTAGAGTAACTAGATTTTTCATAGTCAATCATCTTTACAATATTGTGACTGTGTACAATGATCTCATGGTTCTGCTCACTTCACTCTGAATCAGTTCATATAAGTCTTCCCAGGTTTTTCTGAAACCATCCCCTCATCATTCCTTATAGCACAATAGTATTTCATCACAATGGTATGCCACAACTTGTTCAGCTACTCCCCAATTGATGGGCATACCCTCAATTTCTAATTCTTTGCCACCGCAAAAACAGCTGCTATAAGTATTTTTGTACACATAGGTCCTTTTACTTTTTTTTTGATCTCTTTGAGATGCAAATTAATAGTGGTACTGCTGGGTCAAAGGGTATGCACAGTTTTATAGTCCTTTGAGCACAGTTCCAAATTGCTCTCCTGAATGGTTAGACCATTTCACAACTATTTCCCCACATTCTACATTTGTCATTTCGGATAGGTGTGAGGTGGTACCTCAGAGTTGTTTTAATTAGCATTTCTCTAATAAATAGTGATTAAGAGCATTTTTTCATGTGACTATAGATAACTCTAATCTCTTCTTCTGAAAACTGTCTATATCTCTTGACCATTTGTAAATTGGTGAATGGCTCTTATTTTTATAAATTTGACTTAGCTTTCTATGTATTTGAGAAATGAGGCCTTTATCTGAGCAATTTGCTGTAAAATTTAACATTACTTCATTGTTGATGGTACCTTTTATCAAAATGCAATTTCCCTGATTATTTCTTTTAATTAAGAAATTAATTTTTTACTTTTTTACTTTTGCTTTGTCAAAGATCATGATTGCTACACCTGCTTTATTCATTTCAGCTGAAGAACACTAGATCCTGCTCTCTCTGTGTGTATTTCTGTTTCAAGTGTGTTCTTCAAAACAAGATATTATTGGATTCTGGTTTCTAATCCATTCTGCATTCTGCTTCCATTTTATGGGTGAGCTCATCGCATTTACAGTTATGATTACCAACTGTGCACTTTCCTCCATCCTATTTTCTTGTTTATCTTTCTCTCTTTTTACCCTGTCCCACTTCAAAAGTCTGTTTTGCTTCTGAATACTGCATGTCTTAATCTGCCCACCCTTTTATCATCCTTCTTCTTATCCTTTCCCCCTCCCCCTTTCCTGTTGGATAAGATAGATTTCTATACCCAACACTGTGTGTGAGTGTAAATATAGATCTATATACATATATATGTATTCTTCTCTCTTTGAATCAATTCCAATGAGAGTGAGGTTCAAGAGTTGCCCACCACCCCCTGTCTTCCCCTCCACTGCAAAAACTTTTTTACACATCTCTTTTATGTGAGGTAATTTCCTTATTCTTCTTTTCCCGTCCCTTTCTCCCAGTTATCCCTCTTTCCTACCTTTTTTTTAAAGAACATCTCAACATAATCAACTCATACTCATTCCCTCTATATAGGTTCCTTCTAACTGTCCTAATAATGATGAGGTTCTTAGGAATTATATGTATCATCTTCCCATATAGGATGTAAACAGTTTAACCTTATTGAGTCCCTTATGATTTCAATGTTTATATTTTATCGTGTTTGAATGTCAAATTTTCTATTCAGCTCTGGTCTTTTCATCAGGTATGCTTGAAAGTCCTCTATTTCATTGAATTTTCCCTGAAGGATTATACTCAGTTTTTCTGGATAGATTCTTGGTTGTAATCCTATCTTCTTTGTCCCCACAGCTCATTTAACATGGAAGCTGCTAAATCTTGTGTGATCCTGACTGTGGCTCCACAATATTTGAATTGTTTCTTTCTTGATGATTACAATATTTTCTCCTTGACCTGGGAGCTCCGAAATTTGGCTATAATATTCCTGGGAATATTGTCATTTTGAGATCTCTTTCAGGAGGTGATTGGTGGATTATTTAAATTTCTATTTTGCCCTCTGGACCTAAGATATTGAGGCAGTTTTATTTTGTTTTGTTTCTTAGAATTTTTTGAAATATGATGTCTAGGCTCTTTTTTAGATCATGGCTTTTAGGTAGTTCAATAATTCTAAAGTTATCTGCCCTTGACCTATTTTCCAAATCAGGTATTTTTCTCATAAGATATTTCACTTTTTTCATTCTTTTGACTTTGTTTTATTGTTTCTTGATGTCTCATGGGGTCATTAAATTCCACTTGCCCAATTCTAATTTTTAAGGAATTATTTTCTTCAGTGAATTTTTGTAGCTCCTTTGGCTTATTCTGATTTTTAAGGAGTTCTTTTCTTCAGTGAATTTTTATGCCTCTTTTGCCATTAGGCCATAGAGTTGCCAAACAGTGCCAGACCCTGAATTTAGTGTCAGCAAAGGGTCTCCTGTAATCTCTTTTTGACCAGTTGTCTGACCCCCTTACCATTTCTGGGCTGAGAGCTTTTGAAGCTGCTCACTATTGCAGCTTCTGGTGCTGCAGTGTACTCCAGGCCAGCCCCCCACCAGTGACCTCTCCTACTGACCTCCTAAGTTGTCTTAGAATGGAAAAATGTCTCACCCAAACCTTTTATTGACTCTGCCTCTCCATAATTCAATTTAAGGCATTATTTTAAAGTTGTCTTGAGGGGAATGTTGGGAGAATTTGACCAGATTGCTGTCTGTACTCCACCATGACCTGTGATCTTATGAAATGTCCCTTAGATTCACTCTCTCTCTCTCCTTCATTCTTTTGACTCTCATATTTAATTTTACCATCTTTAATAAGCATTTCTATACTCCCTCACTCTCAACTGAATAACAAAAAAGAAAACTCTCATAAAAATATGTGCAATAAAAAACCAAATTCCTGTATGTCTCATTCTGCATTTTAAATTGATTATATCTCTGGAAGGAGGTAGAGTGCTCCAAATTTAAGGGTTGTTATTATATTGATTAGAGTTCTAAGGTCTTTCAAAGCTGTTTTTTAAAATTTGACACAAAATTTTAAAAAATTTAAAAATTTTAAATTATTTAAAATTAAAATTATTTGTAAAATTATTTTAAAATTTAAATTTTTAATTTAAAAAATAAAAAATTATGAAAATTAAAAATATTTTTTAAAATTAAAATTATTTTCATTGTATGAATTGTTATCCCAGTTCTACTCACTTCACTCTGCATCAATTCATAAAAAGTCTTCTCAGTTTTTTCTTTGAAACTGTCCATTTTGTAATATCTTATGGTGAAATATATTCTATTACATTTTCATATGGGGACCATGGCCAGTCTTTTGACCTATGTTTTGCTGCTGGACTTTCATGGATCTGGAGGAGAGAGTGAGGCTGATGACTCTGCACAGCTCTACCTCACTTAACTCCAATTCACTTGCAAGTCAGGACATTGCCCTCCAGGTGTCATTGGTCCTCTTCCAGAACATAGAATTAACAACAACAACATTTTCTTTTTTTTTATTAATTTATTTTTAGTTTTCAACATTCACTTCCACAAGATTTTGAGTTCCAAATTTTCTCCCCATCTCTCCCCTCCCCTCACACCAAGACAGCGTGCATTGTGAATACCCTTTCCTCCAATCTGTCCTCCCTTCTATCATCCCCACCCCTTCTCTTATCCCTTTTCCCTTCTATTTTCTTATAGGGCAGGATAGATTTTTTCCCCCATTGCCTGTATATCTTATTTCCCAGTTGCATGTAAAAACAATTTTTAACATTCGTTTTTAAAACTGAGGTCCAAATTCTCTCCCTTCCTCCCTCCCCACTCACCTTCATTGAGAAGGCAAGCAATACAATATAGATTATACATGTGTAGTCATGCAAAACACTCCCATAACAGTCATGTTGTGAAAGACTAACTATATTTCCTGCCATCCTATCCCACCCCCAGTTTATTCTATTCTCTCCTTTGACCCTGTCCCTCCTCAAAAGTGTTTGCTTCTGATTACCCCCTCCTCCAATCTGCCCTCCCTTCTGCCACCCCCTCCTCTCTTACCCCCTTCCCCCCTATTTTCCTACAGGGTAAGATAGATTTCCATACGCAAATGAGTGTGTATTATTCCCTCCTTAAGCCAAATCCAATGAGAGTAAGATTCACTCATTTCTTCTCACCTCTCCCCTCTTTCCCTCCACTGTAAAAACTTTTTCTTGCCTCTTTTATATGAGATAATTTGCCCCATTCTACCTCTCCCTTTCTCTTTCTCCCAATACAATCCTCTCTCACCCCTTAATTTTATTTTTAGATGTCATCCCTTCATATTCAACTCACCCTGTGCCCCTGTCTGTGTGTGTGTGTGTGTGTGTGTGTGTGTGTGTGTATACCCTCCAACTACTCTGATACTGAGAAAGGTCTCCTAAGTTACAAATATCATCTTTCCATGTAGAAATGTAAACAGTTCAACTTTAATAAGTCCCTTTTGATTTCCCTTTCTTGTTTACCTTTTTGTGCTTCTCTTGAGTCTTGTATTTGAAAGTCAAATTTTCTATTCAGCTCTGTTCCTTTCTTCAAGAGTGCTTGAAAGTCCTCTATTTCATTGAATATCCATTTTCCCTCCTGAAGGATTATATTCAGTTATGCTGGGTAGGTGATTCTTGGTTTTAAACCTAGCTCCTTTGACCTCCAGAATATCATATTCCAAGTTCTCTGATCCCTTAATGTAGAAGCTGCTAAATCATGTGTTATCCTGATTGTGTTTCCACAGTACTTGAACTGTTTCTTTCTGGCTGCTTGCAATATTTTCTCCTTGACCTGGTAACTCTGGAATTTGGCTATAATATTCCTAGGAATTTTCCTTTGTGGATATCTTTCAGGAGGTGATCAGTGGATTCTTTTCATTTCTATTTTACTCTCTGGTTCAAGAATACCAGGGCAGTTTTCCTTGATAATTTTTTGAAAGATGATGTCTAGGCTGTTTTTTTATTGTGGCTTTCAGGTAGTCCAATAATTTTTAAATTATTTCTCCTGGATCTATTTTCCATGTCAGTTGTTTTTCCAATGAGATATTTCACATTGTCTTCTATATTTTCATTCTTTTGGTTTTGTTTTATAATTTCTTGTTTTCTCATAGTCATTAGCTTCCATTTGCTCCATTCTAATTTTTAAGGAATTATTTTCTTCAGTAAGCTTTTGGACCTCCTTTTCCATTTGGCCAATTCTGCTTTTTAAGGCATTCTTCTCCTCATTGGCTTTTTGGATCTCTTTTGCCATTTGGGTTAGTCTATTTTTTAAGGGGCTATTTTCTTCAGTATTTTTTTGGGGTCTCCTTTAGCAAGTTGTTGACTCATTTTTCATGATTTTCTTGCGTCACTCTCATTTCTCTCCCCATTTTTTCCTCTACTTCTCTTACTTGCTTTTCAAAATCCTTTTTGAGCTCTTCCACGGCCTGAGACCAATTCATGTTTTTCTTGGATGCTTTGGATGAAGGAGCTTTGACTTTGTTGTCTTCTTCTGGCTGCATGTTTTGATCTTCTTTGTCACCAATATAAGATTCTATAGTCTGAGGTTTTTGGTTTTTTTTCCCACTGTTTGCTCATGTTCCCAGCCAATTACTTGACTTTTTAACTCTTTGTTAAGGTAGGGGTCTGCTTCCAGTATGGAGAATGTACTGTCCCAAGCTTCAGGGGTTTTGTGCAGCTGTTTTCAGAGATATTCTAGGGACCTGTAAATTTTCAGCTCTTCCAAGGTGATGTGATCAAAGGAAAAGTGTTTACTCCTTTCCTGGCCTGTGCTCTAGTATAAGAGTGACCACAAGCACTCTTCTGCTTTGGAACTGTGAGGAGGATTCCCTCTCTACTGCCGCCACAAGCTCTGCCATACCAGTGCTCCTCCTCACCCCAGGGCTGCCACCCAGGACTATGACCCAGATCCAAGCATGGACAAAGCAAGAGAATACTGCCTCAGCACCAGCAAAGAGATCCCTGCAATCCCCCACTGATCAGCTGCTCAATTCCCCCACCATCTGTGGGCTGAGAGCTCTGGAAGCAGTCACTGCCACTGCCACAGCCACCACCACCACCCTGGGACTGGGGCCTGACCAAGCTCCTCTCTCACCTGGGTCCAACAGACCTTATCTTCTAAGTTGTCTTTGGCAGTTGAGAAGTCTGGAAACAATGCAGTCCTGAGGCTGGCTCTAGGTTCATTGAGGCCTGGTCTTTGCCTGCAGGCCCATGCTGAGCTGTACCTCTCTTTCACCATGGCACAACAGATCTTTCCTATCAACCATCCAGGTTGTCTTGGGCTGGAAATTTGTTTCACTCTGTCTTTTTGTGGGTTCAGCTGCTCTAGAATTTGTTTAGAGCCATTTTTTATAGGTATTTGGAGTGGTTTGGGGGAGAGCTCAAGCAAGTCACCGCTTTTACTCCACCATCTTGGCTCCACCCCCAATAACAACATTTACAGTACTATAAAGTGTCTGGTCATTGCCCAAGTGGTGGACACCCCCTTAGTTTCCATTTTTTGCTACTATGAAAAGAACTGCTATAAATCTTTTTGTACATATATGTCCCCTCAATTCTTACTTCTACTACCTTAAACTAGGTGCTAATCATCTCCTGGATTACTATAACAGCTCCCTAGCTGGTCTTCCTGTTTCCATTCTCCTCCAATACCAATCCATCCTGCATGCTGCTGCCAGATTAATCTTCCTGAGCTATCACTCTCACTGTGTCATTCCCCCGCTTAACCACCTATAATGGTGCCCTCTTGCCTGCAGAGTAAAGTCTAAACTTCTTTGCCTGGATTTCAAGGCTCTCCAAAAACTGGCCCCTGGCTAACTTTCCAGCTTTCCCAGTGTTCCCCAAATAGACACTTCTGTTCCAGTAAAGTCAGTTCATCGCTTCTACACAGAGCATTCCCTTCCTTCCTTCTAGCCTGTGTTCAAGCTGGTCCTTTGCTTGGTCCCCATGAAGTAATTCCTCATTCCCTATACCTATCTAAGGCAATGTCAGGGTAGAACAGTAGTTAGCAAAGTGTCATTTAAATCTCAGAGTTTTGGTAGTTCTTTTCATTCACATTAGGCTAACACCAATTTATCAGCTTAACAGGGAGTCATTGTAGAATTACGGAATTCAAAAGGGCTTCAGTGACCATTTAGTCCAGTCCATACCTGAAAAAGAATCCTCTCTACAACATATTCCCAAAGTGGTCATCCAGGCTTTGCTTAAAGACCTCCTATGAAGAGGAATCCCCTATTGTCTTTATACTATTATACTTTGTGATAGTCTGATTGTTACGAAGTGTTTCCTGACATCAAGTCTAAACTTCCCTTTTAGCAGCTTCCGGTCATTGTTTCTAGGACCAGAAAGAACAAAGTAGGAACAGTTAGGTAGTGCAGTGGATAGAGCACTGGCCTTGGAATCAGGAGGACCTGAGTTCAAATCCAGCTTCAGACACTCATTAGCTGTGTGACCCTGGGCAAATCACAACCTTGATTACTTCCAAAAGAAAGAACTAAGTAATTTATTTTTCCATGTTGTTGAGTTATTTCATTCATGTCAGACTTTCCGTGACCCCATTTGGGGTTTTCTTGGCCAAGATACTGGAAATAATTCTCCAGCTCATTTTACTGATGAGCAGCTGAAGCAAACAGGGTTAAATGACTTGCCCAGGGTCACACAGCTCATATCTGAAGTCAGATCAGCTCTATCTACTATGCCACTTAGCTGCCTTCTTTGTGCATACAACAGTCAAAAAACACTTCAGCATTTAAAACACAAAACATTTAAAGGTAGCTTTTATGATTCCCTCAGTCTTATCTTTTCCAGACTAAAAATCCCTAGTTCTTTTAATATACTATAACCTGAGGCCTTCATCATCTTGGCTGCCCTTCACTGGAAATTCTTTTTTTTTTAGGCAATTGGGGTTAAGTGACTTGCCCAGGGTCACACAGCTAGTAAATGTCAAGTGTTTGGTCTGAGGCTGGATTTGACCTCAGGTCCTCCTGACTTCAGGGCCGGTGCTCTATCCACTGTGCCACCTAGCTGCCCCTAAACAAATTCCTTTTTTTTTTGGTTTTGTTTTTTTTGGTAAGGCAATTGGGGTTAAGTGACTTGCCCAAGGTCATACAGCTAGTACGTGTCAAGTGTTTGGTCAGAGGTCAGATTTGAACTCAGGTCCTTCTGACTTCAGGGCCAGTTCTCTATCCACTGTGCCACCTAGCTGCCCCCTTCATTGGAAATTCTCCTGCCTATCTATCAATGTCCCTCCTATACTATGGTGACTAGAACTGAATATAATACTCCCAAAGTTCTTCTTGGTCTGACCAAGACCTAGTACAGCAGTACCATTATCTGTCTACTCTTGAAAGTTCTTCCTTTCCATGTAGATAGGTGGCACAGTGGATAGTTTAGGCCTGGAGTTCAGAAGACTTGAGTTCAAAGCCGTCTTCAGACACTTAAATAGCTGTGTGATCCTAGGCAAGTCACATAACTTCTGTCTCATAGAGATAATAAAGACACCTACTTCCCAGGGTTATTGGGAGGATTAAACGACATATTATTTGTAAAGCACTTAGCACAGTGCCTGGCACATATCAGGCATTTAACAAATGCTTATTCCCTTCCCTTCCTTCAATGCACGCAAGATTGTTTCTCCTTTGATACAGATTCCATAGGATCATAGATTTAGAGCTGGAAAGGACCCCTAAAAGTCATCCAGTTCCACTAGTTTATTTTATAGATGAGGAAACTGAGGCCCAAGGAAGTTAAGTGAATTGCCTGTGGTCACAGAGTAAGTACATGTCAGAGGCAAAATTTGAACTCAGGTCTTCTGACTCCAGACTGCACTATATCATACTACTTACTTTTTCAGTGATGCATGTGGTTTGGTGTTTGGTCCAGCCACTCTCCCCTACATATATGTTTTTCCATTAGTATTTCCTAGGTGTGTCCTCTTTTCATTAATGATGTATTGTTGGGAGAGTGTGCTCCAGATTTGGGTACACTTTTCTTACTATGCTAATTGCACACTCAGTTTGACTTGTAAAAGAAAATGCATTGGTGGGGGTTTAAGAGCTGTGGTTTTTGAGAGATTATGGACTGATAAAGTGCCTTAAACACAAGTGATACAATAAATAAAATGCTGGGCCTGGGGTCAAGAAGATCTACTCCAGATTTAAGATAATAGGTGAAAGAAGAAGGCATTTATTTACCAGCAACAACTGTCATTTTTGCCAATCTGACTGGTGGAAACTCAAAGTTGTTTTTCTTTGCATTTCTCTGATTAACAGTGATTTGGAAAATTTTTTAAAAATGATCACCTGGATTTCTTCCTTTGAAAAATTTTTGTTCATATCCTTTGATCTGTTGGGGAAGGACTGTCATTCTTATATATTGTAATCAGTTCTCAATATATCTTGGATATTAGATATTTATCAGATAAACTTGCTGCAAAGATTCCCCCTCCTCCCCAGTTAACTGCTTCCCTTCTAACATTAATGATTTTCTTTATAAAAAACTTTTTAATTTTATATAATCAAATTATCCATTTTATCTTTTGTAATCCTCTTTATTCCTTGTCTCTTCTCATTTCCATAGTTATGAAAAATATTTTCTTCCTTAATCCTCTAGTTTGTTTATGATGAGACCTTTTATATCTAGGTCATGTATCCATTTGGATATTGTAGTGTATGGTGTGACTTTGATCTAAACCTAGTTCTGCCAGATTGCTTTTTCAGTTTTCCCAGTGGTTTTTACTGAGTCATGAGGCTTTATCCTAATTCTATTGGTCATCATCAAACACTACGTTACAATGTTCATTTGCTTCTGTATGTTATGTCTCTAATCTGTTGCACTGATCAACTTTTCTAATTTTTAGCCAATACAAAATAGCTTTGATGATTACTACTTTTGGAAATATTTTTAGATCTGGCACTATAGGCCCCTTTCCTTCCCACTTCTTTTTCTTCATTTCCCTTGAGAATCTTGACCTTCTGTTCTTCCAGATTAATTTTGATTTTATTTTTTTCTAGCTCTCTGAAGTGATCTTTTGGTAGTTTGAATGAATAATTAAATTAATTTAGGCCACATTGTCCTTTTTATTATATTGACATGGCCCAACTATAACAATTAATATTTTTCCCTATATTAAGTCTGTTTTTATTTCTGTAAGGAATGTTTTGTAGTCTTATTAATATAATTCTTATGTATATCTTGGCATGCAGACTCTTAAATATTATGTATGTATGTCTATATATCTATATCTACCTATCTATACACACAGAGACTTATGTTGAAAGGAATTTCTCTTTCTGTTACTTCATGAAGAATTTTGGTAGGAATATATAGAGAAGCCAATAATTTGCATGGGTTTATTTACTAAAGTGATTAAACTAGAAAGAATCCAAAGGTGGGCAACAAGGAAGATGAAGGGTCTATGCCATTTGAGGGTCAGTTGAAAGAACTATATTTGTTGAGCTGAAGAAGGGAGAACTCAGAGGGGACATGATAGCTGACTTTGATTTTTGAAAGGCTGTCATGTGGAAGAGGGATTAGATTTATTCTCTTTTGATCCCAGAGCACAGAACCAAGAGCAATGATGGGATGTTACAGTAGGACAAAATTTAGACTTGATATAAGGAAAAACTTCTTAACAATTAGAGCTGTTGTTCAAAAGTAGAAATGGCTACCTCAATAGTGTGTTCCTCCTTATTAGATGTCTTCAGGCAGAGGCTGGATGACTATTTCATTGTAATATAATTGGATTTTCCTTTATTTCCAACATAGATTAGTTTGGGTAAGTTCTTTTCCAACTCTTTGCTTCTGTGATTAGTAGAATAAGAAGACAGTAGGGTACTAGGTTCCACGATGACTGGACATAAATAGTGGATTTAATGTGGGCAAAAGAGTGAGAGATATGGAAGGATAGTATTTGCCATTGAATACAGAGAAGGGAACTGGTAGGGGCAGAAAACGGCAGCCTTCCCTTCTTTTGTTTAGTCTTCTTCCTAATATTCCATTCCAAAGAGCAATCCAAACTCATAAGATCTAGATAAAGGAATGAACAAAATATATAGCAAAATAATGGCAAAGATGTGTTTGCCACTAGAGTTTCTATAGGAAGTCTTTCCTGATCCTACTTAATTTTAGTGTCTTCGCTCTCTTGGTTATTTTCAATTTATCTTGTCTCTAACTTCTGTGTTCATAGGTGTTTGCATATTGTCTCTTCCATTAGACTGTGAACTCCTTGAGGGCAGGAATTGTCTTTTTTTTTTGGAAATATTATTTTATTTTTTCCAATCACAGATAAAGATCGTTTTCAACATTCATTTTTATAAGATTTTGAGTTCCAAATTTTTCTCCCTCCCTCCTCCCCCCCTCCCCAAGACAGCAAGCAATCTGATATAGGTTATACATGTGCAATCATGTTAACCATATTTCTACATTGGTCATGTTGTGAAAGAAGAATCAGAACAAGAGAGAAAAATCACAGGAAAGAAAAAAAACCCAAAAAAGTGAAAATAGTATCCTTTGATCTGCACTCAGACTCCATAGTTCTTTCTCTGGATGTGGATAGCATTTTCCATTGTGAGTCTTTTGGAATTGTCTTGGATCATTGTTTGCTGAGAAGAGCTAAGTCTATCAAAGTTGCTCATCATGCACAATGTTGCTGTTACTGTGTACAACATTCTCCTGGTTCTACTCACTTCACTCAGCATCAGTTTGTGTCTTTCCAGGTTTTTCTGAAATCTGCCTTCTCCTCATTTCAAATAGAATTGATTATCTTATAGAATCTCATAGAATTGATGTAGAACAGTATTCCATTATATTCATATGCCACAACTTGTTCAACCATTCCCCAATTGATGGGCATCCCCTCAATTTCCAATTCTTTGCCACCACAAAAAGAGATGCTATAAATATTTTTGTACATGTAGGCCCTTCTCCCATTTTTATAATCTCTTTGGGATACAGACCTAGGAGTGCTATTGCTGGGTCAAAGGGTATGCACATTTTTATAGACCTTTGGGCATAGTTCCAAATTGCTCTCCAGAATGGTTGGATCAGTTCACAACCCTACCAACAAGGCATCAGTGTCCCAATTTTCCCACATTTTCTCCAACATTTATAATTTTCCTTTTCTGTCATATTAGCCAATCTGATAGGTGTGAGGTGGTACCTCAGAGTTGTTTAATTTGCATTTTTCTAATCAATAGTGCTTTAGAGCATTTTTTCGTATGACTATAGATGGCTTTAAAGAACTTCTTCATCTGAAAACTGCCTGTTTATATCCTTTGACTATCAATTGGGGAATGACTTGTATTCTTACAAATTGGACTGAAATGAGGCCTTTATCAGAGACACTGGTTGTAAAAATTGTTTCCCAGCTTTTGAGCCAGGATTGTCTTTTGCCTTTCTTTGATCCTCAGCACTTAGCATAGTGTCAGACACATAGCAGGCACTTAATGAATGTTTATTGACTGACCAACCAAAGAAAGATTGACTGTTTTTACAGTCAGGGTTTTATGAGGTTTTCTATACTTTTTTTTTCCTTTTGGAGAGATTGTGTAGTTGCAGAGTAAGACTTTCTCAAGAGAACCAAGGTAGGGGCAGCTATGTGGCACAGTAGATAGAGCACCGGCCCTAAAGTCAGAAGGACCTGAGTTCAAATCCGGCCTCAGACCAAACACTTGACACTTACTAGCTGTGTGAGCCTGAGCAAGTCACTTAACTCCAATTGCCAAAAAAAAAAAAAAAGAGAGAGAGAGAGAAAACCAAGGTGGCTCATTGGTACTTAGAGTCTCCTCCAACTCATTGACTCTTTTATCAGAGGACCAGGTTCAAAATCTGCCTCTGACCGTTGCTACTTGTGAGACTTTGGGCAAGTCATCTAACCACCTTGGGCTTTAGTCCCCATGTGATAGGACTATTATCTAACAGTGTTTCCCTTCCCTATAGTATGGGTTAGACCCAGGTCTCCTTCCCTCCCATGACAGAAATTAGCTTTTCCTCTGCCCCAGGATCTGACTAGGCCATGCTTTCCTTGACACAGCTTCTCTTATCCCATTCCCAACATGGAGCAGACCCAGGCCTTTCCTCCTTCCCCAGTGGGACAGGGATTAGCTTCCTCCAAAAATGAGACAAAGCTGTCCCTGAGACCGGATTGCTGTAGCTTCCTGGTCATCTAAGGCATAAAAAGTCCCAGCCCTGTGGAATCTAGGTCTCTCAGACTTGTAGGTGCCTGAGATCACACAAGGCACCAAACCTTGTTCTCAACATCGGCTGACCAGATGTACTTCCATAAAGAGGCAAGGGAGGCCCCATCTACCCAATCGGAAGACAAGCACCTCTGTACCTTTAAGTATATCCATGCTGTGTTAGGGCAAAGTAAACCTCATTCTTGCTAACTGTTACAAGGGCCTCATTTTGTCCTCAAATCAAACTTAAACTTAGAGAGTGCTGATGTTAGGCCTAATTGCAATATTCCTCATCTATAAAATGAAAGGGTTACACTAGACGGCTCCTGAGGGCCCTTTTAGCTGTAGACTTGTCATCTTATAATCTTAGACACAGCAGATACTGAGGCCGAGTTGGGCCTGGTTGGGAGTATTTGTAAGGAACATAGCTGCAGAGCTCGGAATCAGGCATGATCTTGTCAGTGACTACTTTTGTTTTCAGGGGTTGGGGAAATTGTCTGATTTAAGTTCTTAATTTTGGTTAATCAACCACTGTCACTAGTCTTTGTGGGAAGGCAGGTCAGTCACCTGTTTTGCTGTTTTGAGATATTATTGGCAAAGATACTGGAGCGGTTCGCCATTTCCTTTTCCAGCTCATTTTACAAATGAGGAAATTGAAGTAAACAGGGTGAAGTGACTTGCCCAGGGTCACACAGCTAGGAAGTGTCTGAGGTCAGATTTAAATTCAGGAAGAAGAACTCAGGAACTCAGGAAGGACTCTAGGTCCAGCACTCTATCCACTGTACTACCTAGCTGCCCTAGTCACCGGTTAGCTGACATTTATATAGAACTTCATGAGTCTGTGAATAGGGGCTTCAGTAGGGGACAGTGTCAAGGTCTGGGTTCCAATCTCACCAGTGGCACTTAGCTGAGATACCCTGAACAAGTCATTAACCTTTTATGACTTGGACAACTCTCAAGTTCCCCATACTAATAAAATTACAATTACTTCACACATGTGAATATTCAGGCACCTGCACTATTATGAAATCACAGATACAGAGAAGGGAGGGACCTCAGAGCTCATCTAGTCCGGCTCTCTTATTCTATAGATGAGGAAACAGGCCCAGATGACTTGTTTGGACTCAGATCCTGAGTCCTAACACACTGCCCTTTCCATTCTACCACTGTCTCCCTTTGAGAATGAGAACTAGGGCACCCTTGGGTGGGAACATCCTGGTACTAACGTGATAAAAAGGAAAAAAGAAGTTAATCTCACCTTCCTGCATAGCATTTCAATACCTGAACAAATGTTTCTTGTATTGTTAGATCAGTTCTGTGATATACTGTGAGTTGCAGCATAAGATTAGGTGAAGCGCTGTTGAAAATTTCAAGCACACTAATAGCTTATTTTCTGGTAAGCCATTTCTTTCTATTTCCATTCCTGCTAAAGCCCGCAAATTACGCTAAAGTGCAGAAGGATTTTGTTAACCCTTTAATGATGCTTAGTTCTCTCTCTTGCTCTTAAGTATTGGTGCAGTTAACGTTTGGCATCTGGACCTTATCCCCAGGCATCCAGGGATTAATCTATCAACAGTTTATTCAAATGACTAGACAATAAGACATAAGGGATAATCAGCCACAGGATATGCAGCTGTCGACCTTGATGGAATTCTTAAAAATCCAAATAGAGTAATGAAGCTTGCAAAGTGATTCAGATTTACCAGGTTTGATGATTCAATCTGGAAATGATCAAGGGCACAGGTATGGTATGGGACAAATCTTAAAATAGTAGGCTTTTCATTGTGCTAATAGGAAAGATGAGGAGCGTTAGGTGATCACTGTAGCAAATCACTCAAAGACGCTGTCCCTAGTCTAAATGTCTGGCCTATTTAGTTTGGCAATGTGTATTTCATTCCATGTTGCATATTTCCCTATATGACTTCTCCCCATCAAACTATGATCAACCTGTTAGTGTTGACTATCTCAAAGTTGCTTCAAAATATGCCAAAGTATATGTATTTTTTCCTCCTGGGTAATTTGAATCTTGTGAAATGTTAATTCTAATTCAGATGTGTAGATGCCCAACAAGACCTGCCAAGCCAGCAACCACGTCCTAGGAGTCATAGGGATCAAGGGAAACATATACACCTACAATGTCAGTTGAAGGTATAATTTTATTTTGTTTCTTTTTAACATACTATATTTTTACTTATTTTGTTAACTATTTCCCAATTACATGTCAAAAATTTTTAGCATTCATTTTTAAAAATTTTGAGTTCCAAATCCTTTCCCTCTCTCCTACTCCTCCCCCCACTCTTTGAAATGGCAAGCAATTTGATATCATTTATACATGTGAAGTCACCAAAACATATCTTTATATTAGCCATGTTGCAAAAGAAAACACAGACATAAAGTAGAAAAAAATATGCTTCAATCTGCACTCAGAGTTCATCGGTTCTTTCTGTGGAGGTGAGTTACATTTTTTTTCCTGGGTCCCTCAGAATTGTCTTAGATCATTGTCTTGATCAGAATAGCTAGGTCTTTTATAGGTGATCATCCTAACATCCTTGCTGTTACTGTGTACAATGTTCTCTTGGTTCTGCCCACGAAGGCATAATTTTAATATCTTTCCATCACTTGAATGGATTGGAAATGTGCAATAATGATTGTGCTGGCAACTCTTTCTTTCTTTTCTTTTCTTTTCTTTTTTTTTTGTCTAAGCAATGGGGTTATGTGAGGGACTGTCTGATGTTGGCAGCTGCCAGGTCGGGTACTGTGGCAAGGGTAGGGTAAGATCTGGGTATTTTGGAAGTCGAGGCAGGGACTGTGGTAGGCAGAGTCGTGTGTACTGGGATGGGCTGGATACGGAGAAGCCATGAGGCAATTGGGCAGTGCTATGAGATAAGCTGGGTGCAAGGAAGTAGCCGAGCCTGAGCTCCTGAGGCAAGGGGCGGTGCCACGTGGGAGTGGGATGGCAGAGGACTGAGTTCCCTCTGCTTAGTCCCCTCCCTATATGCAACGTCATCCCCAGATGCCTCTTGTGACCTTCCTGACCTCCGGGTCCCTTTGTGCAGCACTGACCCAGTCCCCTCCTGAGTCTGACTTCCTAGGTCACGTACTCTTGTCTATGCGTCAATCCCAGATGCCTCCTTCCTGTATCCAATCCTGGCCTCCTACGTCACTCCCTCCCCCTTGGTGTGCTAAACTCAGACAGCCCCTTCCGGTATCTGACCCTACAATCATTGGCTAGTAGCGGGCTGGGGAGGAGGGGCTAAGTAGGTACTTAGGAACAAGCGTGGTCAGATCACACACGTGCGCTCTCCCCTGGCTCCTGCCCTGTTGCTGTGGCCTTGCTGCTTGGGCTTGCTATGATGGTTTGCTGTGTTGGCCTCTGAATAAAGCTCTGGTGTTGGTGCCTCCCGATGGCTTGTCTCTGTGTGGTGATCCGGCTGAGGACCGAAGACCCAGGAGTGGGTAAGACTCTGGCAGTGCACTTCTTTTAAGAGAAGTGGGTACTGGTGCACGACTGGCAGAGGGCCGGCGTGCGGCCCGTATAGGGTTAAGTGACTTGCCCAGGGTCATAGAGCTAGTAAGTGTTATGTGTCTGAGGCCAGATTTGAACTCAGGTCCTTCTGAATCCAAGGCTGGTGCTCTATTCACTGCACCACCTAGCTGCCCCATGTGCTGGCAGCTCTTTATGAAAAACTGTAGATTTGTTTAAAACACATGCACATAATACGCTGATAACATCATATATTTCTAGAATTATTTTAAAATGACTCAATATAATCCAAATATTTATAATCTCAGAGTTATTACTTTCTATACTCCTTTTTGTGGAGTACAAAACTATGTTTGTTTTTTAAAGAAGAACACTATTTTGGTGATATATATCTAGTTCATGGCCTAGGATAGTCAGAAACACAGAATTTCAGAGTTGGAAGGGAACTTGAGATTATCTAGTTCACATAACATCTGAAAAAGAATACCTAGGTAGCTGTATAGGTACGTAAGTAGATAGGTAGATAATTAGAACATTTATTAAGGGATTCCTTTGTGCCAGGAACTATGCTAAGCCATTGATCAATGGTTTGCTGATAATTGTTTAACTAGATCTCAGCACCCTTAATACATTTTAATCAGCACAATTAACATTTTCTCAATCACTTTGTTAAGACCAAAGAACTCCCAGTGCTTCCAGAACCAGATTAAATTGTAATTGGGAAATGTTTTTTTACATAATTAAAAATATAACATAGATAATGTTCATTTGTGGTTTTCTAAGTCAATCTGTGGCCTGCAGGGATTGTTTCTATTTGAATTTGACACCATTAGTCTAGGTAATCAACAAAACAATGAATCAAGCTAGGATTTATAACATTTATTGATTTCCAAGATGTAAATTCTCATACTGAAAGTTTAAAATTGGGCTCTTGAAAGTTGGTCTGAGCTGGTTCCAGCATAGTCCTAGCACTGGAAATACAAGTAAAATACAAATAAGATAGTTCCTGCCCTCAAGGAGCTATGGTTTGTCCTTCATTCTTGAAGAAGACCATAACATCAGGAAGGTGATGCCATGACTTGCAAGTGAATAGAATTTAAGTGAGGGAGGGCTGTGCAAGGTCACCAGCCTCACTTTTTCCTCTGGAGCCACCTGGGTCCAGTGGCCAGATATAGACCAGGACAACTGGAGATGGCCCAGAACACTGTGGGAGACCTTGATCTTTTTAAGCTAAGGTCTTTCTGAGTTCTCACTTTGACTGAGGCAATACCTATTCAGTGATTAGGGCTGTTTAAGAAGCTAACATTCTAATGGAAGAGGTCAACACATAAAGTGAAGCTAGAGAACTATAAACGGAAGGATAATACATATTGGTAGCATGGCTGGAGATGTTCTGGAAATGAAAAGCCTGGAACTGAGCAAGATAAGGCTAAAGCTGGATTATCAAAGTTTAGGGTGGCTCCAGAGGTGGAATCCACTATCTGGGGAGGAGACAGTAGAAATGATGGCCCCAGTGAAGTCAAGTATAGACAGATTTCCCTCTGTAATATACTCAAAGTAACAATTCAGCCTTTGGTTGAATACTTGTAACAAGTAGAAACTAACTACTTCCAAAGGTAGAAAATTCCACTCTAAGACAACTCTAATTGTTAGAAAATTTTTCCTAACATCAAGGTTCCAATGTATTTCTCTGCAACTTTGAAGCTTTGTTCCAAGTTCTGCCCTTCGTAGCTAACAGAACAAATCTGATAGACAGATACAGATATATAAATATAGACAAATATAGATATAATGTATACATGTGTATGTAAATGTATGCATGTGTGTATAGTATTAGGTATGTATATAGGATATATGCATCTATATATGCAAATACATTTATAGTTGCAAATACATACCTATAACAGTAGGTATGTTCCAAAGTTTGTTGATCGATTGATCATCCGTAAGCCACTTAACCTTCAATGCTCAGATAAATCTCTAAGATTTTACTTTATAGACAAGTTGCCAGTCAGAAACAGCAGAAGGAGTTTCCAAACCCTGCGAATGAAATAATTATGTTTGTATGTAACACCAATGAAATCACAAGTCCACACCAAAATTATCCATAAAATCGTCATGATAAGTATGAGTATGTGATAGTAGTGCTGATGTAGTAGAAAAGGTTTCAGCATAAAACTCTTTTTAAAACAGTAAATGCATGGGACTCTAAACCAAGCCTAAGAGAAAAAATATCCTGAGTTGCAAAGAGGAAGAAACAAGAAAGCTTTGATCTCATCAAAAACTTAGACTACCAATTTTATTGAGCCCGGGTAAGATTTACAAGAAATAAAACTTACAAAAATGTAGCTCGTTTGAAAATGAATTAAGAGGGTACAATGTGAATTCATCTGACAACATAAAGGGTATTACTTAGATTGTCTTTACCCTAATGAAAACTTCACTTAGATCATGTCTCCCTTAGTGAAGGAGAGAGTTGGCAAACCTTCAGGCAATCTATTCAGCATAGACAGATAGGCAAGATGGTTAAAAATACTTTCCAATGTGAGTTATCTTGATTGCTTATCAACTCTCTACTTTATGTTATGCAGATGTAACCTCAAGTTAATGAATACAAGTCAAAGAAATAATTTTGGTAGCTTAAACATCAAGTTACTGCCTTGTCTCACTAGTCATTTGTCTTGAATCTGTTTTTCCAACAGACAGTATCACAACATTTATTTCTTTAGAGTTGCTCTGTTTTGGCAACAAGTTTTTCCAAATCATGAATAATCCTGTTACAACATCAAGATAATTTCCACAGCAACTATCTCATTTGGCAAATGGAGAATTATGAGTTTTAGTGAGGCAACTGACTAATAAAACAAAAATTTTTCTCTCATGCAAATGTTCTTACTAATAAAGAAAGGAAGATGATAAAAAATACCCATTTAAGCTTCTTCAGAATGTTCCCTGAGGTGGCATGAATTGGCACTGTAACAAATCAACTTTATACATTCATTTGAATTATTTGTACTTAGATCCCCAAATGATAGCTCATTATTAATAAATTTGCATGTTTTAAATAAAGCTCCATAAAAATGCCAGATTATGAATAGGACAATATTGGTGGCCTAGCTTATAATATAATTGGTATTGATTTAGAACCAGCTGAATGACCAGACCCAAAGAGTAGTAACTAATGGCTCAATGTCAATTTGGACATAGGTCTCTAGTGCAGGGCTTCAGAGATCGGTGCTTGGTTCTGTGCTGCTTAGCATTTTTATCAATGACTTGGACAAAGGCATAGATGGCATTCTTATCCAATCTACAGGTGACAGAAATATGGGCATACAGTTAACACACTGGATGACAGAGTCAGGATCCAAAAAAGATTCTGACAGGCTAGAACAGTACTACAGCCAGAGGGTCAAATCCAGCCTGAGGCCTGTTTTTGTTTGCCCAAGCACTACAGCTTACAAAAACAGACTGGGGGCTGGATTTGCCCTTCAGGCCCCAGTTTCCCCACCCTTGGACTAAAATACTGTATCAAGCAAGCCTAAAGAGATGAAATTGGATTAAGATAAATATAAATTCTTAAGCTTCGGTTTACAAAACTCAACTTTACAAATAGAAGGAAGATGAATAAGATACAGTTAGACAACAGTCTGTCTGTAAAAGATCTGAGGATTTTAGTGAACTATAAGTTTCATATTACTCATCAATATGATACAGCAACCCGCTCTCCCTACCCCCAAAAAAGAAGTAATCTCACATAACTTCCAAGAATAAGAAGGCAATAGTTCTGCTGTATTCTACCTGCTCAGACCACAGCTAATGAACTGTGTTAAGCTCTAGGTACCATCTTTTAGAAAATTAAGCTGGAGAGTGTTTAGAGGAGGATGAACAGTATAGCTAAGGGTATAGAAAAGCTATCATGTAAGAGTGGGTTGAAGGAAATAGAGATAGTTGACATGGAAAAGAGAACCCTTAAGGGGAACATGATAGCTGTCTTCAAGGATGTGAAGGAGCTGTTAAATAGGCACATAGAAGGCATACCAATGTGAAAATGACATGTTTCAAGGACTAATTTTGGGGTGTAACAAGATAAAACTTATAACAAGAATATGGTCAGTGTATTGTAAGAATAAACTAGAAAACTTGAGAGTCTTTGCTTAAAGACCTCTAGTAAACCACAATCTTCTCAAGCTGTTCTTTTCACTTTTAGTTAGTTCCTCTAATTGTAAAGAAATTGTGCCTTATGTCAAATGAAAATGTCTCTATAATTTCCACCCTTTGATTCTAATTTTGCCCTCTAGGGCCAAACAGAATTTTAATCACTCCTCCACATGACAGTCTTTCACATACTTGAAAACATGGATTCAATTATTATCTCTATGCAGGTGATTCTCATATCTATTTGATTGATCTATTTGTCTATTAATTGATCCATTATCCTGACTTTCACACCTTCAACTGCCTATGGGATATCTCAAACTGGATTACCATAGACATCTTATACTCAACATGTCTATAACTGAATATTTCCCCCAAACATTCCCCCAACTTTCCTATTACTTTCAAGGGCATCCTCCAACTCCTAGGTATCCAGGATTGCAGCCAAGGTGTCATCTTCAACTCCTCATTTTCTCTCCCATCCCCCCAATCTAATCTTGCTGATTCTAACTTGGTAACATCTTTTGCATGCATACCCTTCTGCCCTCTGGCACTGCTACCATTCTGGTACAGGCTTTTATCACTTCATGCCTGGACTGTTGCAATAACCTGCTGGTTGGTCCCCTTGTCTCAACTCCATTCCCTCTCCATTCCAGTCCGTTGTCCATTCAACTGCCAAAAATGATCTTCCTAAAGTGCAGGTCTGACAGAGTCATTCTCCTATTCAATAAACTCAAGTGACTCCTTATTACCTCTAGGATTAAATATAAAATCCTCTATTTGGCTTTTAAAGCATTCTATAATCTGGCCTCTTCCTATCTTTTCAGTACCTTAATTCCTTCCATGTACAGTGACACCGGTCTCCTTGCTGTTCCTTGCACAAGACACTCCATCTCCTGACTACATGCATTTTTTATTGGCTATCTTCCATGCCTGGAATGTTCTCCCCTTTTGCCTGTTTCTTGGATTTCTTGGTTTCCTTCAGATTTCAGCTAAAATCTCACCTTCTGGCCCTCCTTAATGTTAGTGCTTTCTTTCTGATATCACCTTCAGTTTATTCTGTATATATCTTGTTTGTACATAGTTGTTTGCATGTTGTTTCCTCATTAGATTGTGAGCTCCTTGAGAACAGGGACTGTTTTGGATTTTCTTTGCATCTCTGGCATTTAATAAAATGCTTGGTACAAGATAGGCACTTAATAAATGCTTATTGACTGGACCTGAGGAAACTTAAGACAAAAATTGTCCCAGTCTCATTGCTCATTTTAATGAAGTAATATTAATGGCTAAAAATACTATCAGGCAGAAGGTTGTATACATCACCAGATGTAGCCACTGGATAGTGGCTAATTGTTATTCTTTATTGCCAGGGAAGATTCAATTTGGTCTGTAGGAAGGTGCCCATCCCCCTTAGAAGTACCTAGTGCAAAGGTAGTATTATATGCAATAAGGAAGCACTACTCAGTACAAAGAGGTGTAAACCAAGAATGCACCCTTTTTCTTGCTATTATTTGATATACCTAGAAATATAAGCAATAGCAATAAAACAAGAGAAAGAAATTAAATAATAAAGATAAATAAAGAGGTTACAAAATTATACCTATTTACTAATGACACGAGGATTTACTTAGCAATTTCTAGGGAATTAACAAAGAGACAATTAATGGCTTCATTTAAAGTACAGGCTACAAAATAAACTTTCAAAAATCAATAGCATTTCTATAATAATCACACAATCCAGGAGGCAATAACAGAAAGGGAAGGCCCAATGAAGTTAATTATAAAATGCATAAAATATCTGGGAATCAATATACTAAACCACATTCTAAACTTGTCTAGATACAATTCCAAAGTACACCTTAAAGAAATAAAGAACAATTTAAATAGTTGGAGAAATACTCAGTGCTCATGGCTGGACCATGAAAGTGTAATAAAAAAATTACAGTACTATCAAAATTAATTTACAGATTTAGCACTATACCAAATGACCAAAAGGATACTTTGCAGAACCATACAAAAGAGAAACAGAATTCATTTGGCAGAACAAAATTTCTAGGACAAGATAAATAATGAAAAATGGTAGGAATGAAGAGAGAATAGCACTTTCTGACCCGAAAGTATATTATAAAGCAGTAATTATCTAAACCATTTGGTAATTGTTAAAAAATAGAAAAAAAATTAATGAGTGGAATAGACTAGACAATGAAGAATCAGAAGTAGTTGAACCTAAAACTTAAATGAACTAGGCAAGAATTCCCTATTTGATAAGAATTGTTGGGAAAACTGCAAAGTGATATGGCAGAAATTACATTTAGATCAATGTTTTACCATGTTCCACAATAAATTCAGAATGGAGACATGACATGAATATAATGCCATTAAAAAAGAGAGAGAGAGAAGCAGATTATATGCCTTTATGGGTAGGGGCTGAATTCTAAATCAAACAAAGTACAGAGACAATTACAAAAGAAAAATAAATAATTTCAATTATATGAAATTGAAAAGCTTTTATGTGAAAAAGGTCAGTGTAACTAGGATAAAATGGAAAGTGATTGATTAAGGAAAAAACCCTTTCCAGCAAGTATCTCCAATAAGCAACCCAATTTTTAACAGTTTTAATTAAATTTATATCATGAAAATTCATATTTAATTAAAAATAACTTATCATATTATCTTATAGTATGTGACCCTTAACATGTGGACTAATATGATAATTCCAGCAACTTGTTTATCATCACTCAGATTTTTAAGATATAGAAATACACTTGTATCCAGAGAATATGATTAGATTTGTAAAACTGTTTCCCTAATTAAGTTGACAGTTATAACCTTAACATATTGTTAAACATTTCTGATCAAAAGGTTGACTCTTTTTTGATTAAATTGTGAATTAGGTTTGAGAGGGTGAATTATGACTTTACACATGATAGTGAATTCACAAGAATTGTTTCTATGTAGTACTTAGAACCTACAATATAGAAGTATCTAGAAACATCCACTTAATTATATTATTTGACCATTAGTTATTTTTTATTGTCTTACTAATTTCTTTAAATAAAAAACAATTTTATATTTATTTTGATAATATTAATAAGTAGCACTGTTGGGTGTTGCTATGGCATGTGGAGTTGGCTGGCTGGCACTCAATTCTTTTTGCTCCCTCTTCCCTGCTAGATAGAGTTGAGGAGGTCTGGGAGGGGGAAAAGCTTGCTTTTCAGTCTACAGGCAATAAAATGTCCTTGAGGTCCACATGGTCCCTTTCTCTATTTATGCAGGTTTTTTTAAATACAAAAAGGAATTAACATAATCACAATAGCTTGGAAATCTCATTTAGAGATTTACTAACATTTAGATTATTATTAGGTTCTCTAACATTTGAATATCTAACATTCACATAGAAGTTTGGCTCTGTGTCATTTAATTTGTTTATCTCTAGCTAACTCCTAGTTTTGTAATGTTGAGGCCAAAAAAAAAAATGAAGATAAGGTAATGGTTAGGTATAAGAAGTGCAAAGAATATAATATTATCTGTTACTATCCAGGCATGGGAAGATGAAGATGGGGAAAGAGCAAACTATAGTGGGAATAAGTATGTTAATTTAAGATAAGCAACTTTATTTCATTTTATGCCTTCATTTCACAACTATGTAGTTGTTACATAACATTTTTCTGTAGTAAGATAGGCATTTTAGTAGCACAGTTTGGCAAGGACATGTATATCCCCCAAATTTGGTAAACAACCACTAATAATGTGTGTCCCTCAAATTTGGTAAACAACAACTACTAATATTTGTCCAGATACAGCAAACAACTGCTAATAATGATCTGGAAAGTAACTGATTAACACTTACTAATGATATTAGTTCTGATCAATAGTTTCTTTTTAGAAGTTTAATAGTCAATCACCAATCAGAACTTAGATATAATTTGTAACCGTGCTTAGCCAGATCCATAAGAACCCACCAGATGTCCTAGTCACAAACCCACTCCTGGGTCCTAAGTAGGACAGACTCCTGCATTCCCCACACTTGGAACGCCTCATTCATTCTGTGTTGGCTTGAGTGTTGTGCTGATTGATCTGACTTAACAGTCTACCACCTCTGAGGGAGACACAGAGCCTCTGAATGGGCAGAGAGGGGATCTTGTTGTGAGCCCTGGCAAAAGACATACCAGAACCTTTAGGAATCAGGCTGGTAGTTTGTTCCTGGAGAGGTAGATGTTTGTAATGTTGAATAGTCAATAATTTTGATTTTATACTTTGATGAGTGTGTCTTATTAGTGTGCCCATCAGCCCTAAAAAGCATACGTAACAGTAAATTCATTTTATGCTTGTGCTTTGGAACAGAACTTTTGGGGTAACTTCCCTTAGCCTCTGAAGAAGTGAGTACAACTAATAGCTTCAGGCCCAGTCCTCTGTTCTGAGGTGCTTATAAAGCCTGATGACCCACCTCAATTTCTGCCTCTATGTCACAACTCCACCCTGTTTTTTCATTTCTCCTTTCTGGTGTTATCCCTATGCCTTCTAATTCTTTCTGTTTCAGTTTGATTAAGTCCTGGGTGAGGCTGAGGACTTTGTCTCCCTGCTATGACTGCTCAATTCTTTTAATTCCCACTCCTTGCTATCAGTTTGTCTCTTGCAGAAGGAAATCGCAGGAGTGACTGAAGTCTATCTTCCAGTTCAAAGACTGTCATATCCCAGGACTGAGAGGGAATGCTTAGCCTTTTGAACTACAAATCTTAGGAAGTCAGTCATTTCTCAAATCCATATTACAAATACAACATGATTCATTTACTTTCCAAAATCTGAAATTCCTTTTTAAAAAAAATAAATAAAATTTATAAACTTTATTTTATTATTATTTTATATTTTATTTTATTATTAATTTATATTTATAAAATTTATAAATAAATAAAGACAAATTCTGAGGACTGCTTTCTCTGTTTCAAATTCCACATGTACTAACTTCAAAATATTTTTAAAAGTACAGGGGACTTTGTATTATAACTTTAGATAATGGTTATTTGGTTATATTAATTGATTAAATTAAAGCAAGTTTTCAAAAATGATCTTAGGAGAGTTTTTTCCATAACATATTTAAATTTTGACCCTGAATTTTAACCAACATAAACACAGGGTTTAACTAAAAAAAGGCATTATGCAAAGCTCAGATATATGTAATGTTTTATAGTTAGAAAATGCTTTATATACATTATTTGATTTTATCCTCACAACAATTCTTTTAGGTAAGTAGTAATGTAGGATCAAATTAGTAGCAGTAGTAGTAGCAGCAACAGCTAGTAGTATTAGGATCAAATGAGATGATATTTGTAAAGAGCGTATTACAGTGCTTAGCACATAGTATGTGTAATATAACTGCTTTTCTCTCCCTCACTCCCACATGGCATACTTCCCATTTTATAGAGAACATTGAAGCTCATAGAGCTGTTAGAGAAACTCATTCAAGGTGATACAATTGTCTTCAAATATTTGAAGGTTTATCCATGTAAAAGAGGAATTAGGTGTTTTCTTGGTTTCAGACAAGTATATGATAGAGTTGGGTATTAACCCCTAATATTCCTTTTATTATACTATGTTGCCTAATATGTTTAGAGAGGCCTTTGAAAACTACTTCTAATTTACCTTTGTTGTGTCAAATTACATAATCTAAGAATTGGAAAAAAAATCTCAAAGACAATGGAGTTCATCAGGATGTACCTGAATAGGAATTCTCTTTATAACATCTCTGAAAATTTGTTATCTAGCCTTTACTTGAACATTGTCAGTGAGGAGGAACTTACTAACTCCCAAGGCAACTCATTCTACCTTTGGACACCTCAAATTGTTGGGAAGTTTTGCTTTATATTGATCTGAAATCCCTACATTTCCTATTCTGGCTGTCCTGGTTGCCATTTTCCATATACAGTCTGGTCTGTTTGTATTCTTTCAAAAACATGACTCTATAAAAGACCCCATGTAGGCTCAGGCCCTCAATGTGTATTGTTTGTGGTACCCCACCCAGGATAGTAACGGACTGGCTGGTGCCCACAGTGGTCAGGGGCTAATTCTTACAGCTGGAGATAAAGCAGCTTGGTGCTGCCACTGTCCATAAATAAGGTGCCTAGGGTTGGTATGTGATTATGCAGGCCCAGGAAACATACATCCCAGGGAGACTGAATTGATATTTATCAGGGGCAATTTGCAGCTACATCTAACCCTTCCTGAGACCAGTCAGCCAGGGAGCACATATCTTTACAGGTATCACTGAATAAAAGTGAAGCAAGGACATGTGGGAGAGTGTGCGTCAAGTGACTTCTGTGCCAAGGGGAATACGGAAGCAGCAAGAAGACACACTTCTCTTTGCTTTGTGCTCACCCTGAGCATGAAGCTGTCTGGTTAGCCAGGGGCATGGCAATGAATATAGGGTATTACTGGGTCCTTCTTGGCAACTCATAATAACCAGCATTTATATATAGCAATCTCTGGTTGGTGAGAAGCACTTTACAGACATTATATCCTACTTTGGGATAAAGTGAAAGGAGAATCATGTAAATATAATGTATAGAGGGAAATGTGGCAAATGTATGTATTTGTTTTGCTGAACTATGCTTCTTATAAGGAAGGGTACTATTGGGGGTGAAGGGAATCACCAGAAAAAATTTGTTTTTTAAAGAGCATCGATAAAATATCCCTCCCCCACCAAAAAACAACAAACATGACTCTAGATGTAATGTCTTATCTGTGGATGGCATAGTAGAACCAATGCCTTCTCCGTTATGCACATTCTGCCTCTATAAAATGCAATTTAAGATACATAACTTTTGTTGTTGTTATTGTTATTAGCTGTCCTGTCACACTGTTGGCTTACATTGAACTTACCATCTAATAAAACTCCCCAGATCTTTTTCAGAGCAGCTGTTGGCTAGCCACGACACTGACGCTATATACTCATGAGGTTGATTTTTTTAAAGACAAAATGTTGACATTTAAATTTATCCCTTTAAAATTTCATCTTGTTAGTGTCAGTCCATTATCTTAGTCTATGGATCTTCTTGGATCTCAAGTCATTCACTGTATTAGCTATGATTTCCAGTTTTATATCATCTGCAAACTTGATAAGCACAACTTTTATGGATTCACCTATTAAGTCATAAAAATGTCAAAAAGCACCTGACAAACAATAGATTCCTACAGAACTCCATGGATATCTCCCTCTAAACTGACACCAGACTATTCAAGGTGATACTTTGGGTCCTTTATTCAGTCACTTACAAATCCACCTCACTGTACCATCATCTAACCCACATGCCTACATTTTGCCCTTATGTAAGTGAAATGACTAAGATGCTCATACTTTTGGACTCATAGATTCTATCACTAGGCATAAACCCCAAGAAGGTTAATGATAAGGAAAAAAAAAGTTCCCAACTACACCAATACATTTATAGCAACACTTTTTGTGATAGCAAAGAATTGGAAACAAAGTAGATGTCTGTCAGTTGAGGAATGACTAAACAAATTATAGTACATAACAAATGTAATAGAATATTATTGTGGTTGTAAGCAGTGATGAATGTAATGAATACAGAGAAGCATGGAAGATCTACATGAACTTATGTAGAGTGAGGTGAATAGAGCCAAGACAACAATAAACACAACAACTATAACAATGTAAGTAAAATAATAATCATAAAAAACAAAAGTAAATGTTGTCGAATTATAAAGAACAAATATTGTTCTAAAGAAAAAAGATGACACCCCCCCAAAACCATCCCATTACAGAGGTGAGAGGCCCACAAGTGTTATACATTACACATATTTTCAGACTGTTTTAATGTGTTCTTCACTTATGCTAATTTTTTCCTCTTCTTTTTCCTTTCCTTTTTCCTCTTTTTGGGGTCTTTAAAAATACTATTTGTTATGGCTCTCTGGGAAGGGGAAAAGAATACTGGAGAAAACTATGATGATGTAAAATAATGAAACATATCAATAAAAAATTATTTAATAAAAAGTCTCAAGATTCTCCGCTGACTTTAATGCAAAATTAGAAATAAGTAAGGACAACAAAAATATATCGGAAGATATAGATCAAAGGTAAAGAATGAGGGAGTCCAAAGTCTTGTGGCCTACACAATTATAAATCAAGAAGAGAACCAAGAGGTACCAGGTATGGCAAGAGCCAGCCAATATCACCAAAAATGAAAATGATTACATTTTGACAGATAGGAAACTACTGATTACTAATGTGAGTCATTTCTGCATCAGCTGCATCTTGTTAGAGCAAAGGTCAAAATTAATATGAATCTAGAGAAGTGAGAAAAAAACATGCAATGCAATTAAAATGATTCCATTTTGACTGTTTAAATGAGTTATAATGCCCCAAAATGGGATATATGGATGAAAGGACATTGCAGACAATTATAATTTAATGTAGAAGTTTAACTGACAAAGTCAATTGACACAACAAGGAGACCAAAAGAGCCTAAAAGCCATTTTAGTCTCTTAACACTTTACTTATTTGCTAAGAGGCAAGAGATAGCAGCCAGGGACAACATCAGTGTAGAATGTAAACTTGACTGTGAAATCTTAGAAAGGATAATGAAAGATTACAAGGAGGCTCACAGAACTGAGAGTAGTAGTAGAAAGTAAAGTCAGCTTAAAAGAACTTCCTGAAAGATACAAATAATCAAAATTGTCTTGAGGGTATTTTAAAGATCAAAGTGGAAGCAAGACAACAAAAAGACAGAAGATGGAAAATACCTGTAAAAGTTTTTATGACAAACTTTCACTGTCAAGGACAATGGAGCTGCCACATTTAGACGTTAATATCACAGTTCTAGCTGTACTTATAAAGGAGGTAGAAGTAACAGCAAAGAGGACAAAGATGGGGAAAAAGAGCCTAAGAGGTGGTCTGTGTTGGAAGCAACACAACTGTGAGGGCATTGAGTTATAGGTGCTCAAGGTATCTTGAGTAGAGTAAGATACAAAGTGGGGAAAACATTGGAACTTGTTATTGCCCACCAAAAACTTAATCTATATGCCTACTTTCTTGGCTACATATGTACTTTTTTTTTGTGAACAAGCCACATATTAGAGGTAGCATAGCATAGTAGGTAGACAGCCAGCCTTAAGGTTAGGAGGACCTAGATTTAATTCCAGCCTCTGACACAAATTGCCTTTGTGATACTGAACAAATCATTTAACCTCTCACTACTCCAGGCAACTCTATTAGAACAAAAGTTGCAGAACAGTTGCTGATCCTTGGAAATTCCTTATACCCAGTAAATAATAGGTATAGTGTGTGTATATGCACACATATACACATGTATACACACATATATGATCATACGCACATATAAACATATATGCATGTAGCTGCATATAGACACAGATAGACACATGTGTATATGTATGTATGTATTATGCAGTGTGTGTGTGTGTGTGTATGTGTGTGAAGGTAACAGGAAGATTTTCCACAACAGATTATATCTTTACCATCATACAGTTGACTAAAAGATCTCATCTATTCTTTGTTGACTTTTTTTTTTTAAGTTTTTGATTGGGCACAGGAAAACCCTATTTTAAAGTCTTCTCTAACAATTGCCTCCCATGCACACAAGGGTCCTTGAAAAATATCACAACAAGAATAATCCCATTTAGCAACTCTCTAATCACTAATATTAAGCAAGACATGAAATAGGGACACAGTTTTTGTTTTGCCACTGTCATGGAAAAGATCTGGAGTAGAGTCCAAGTTAAAAAGATACTCCCTGTAGATGGTGAGCTCTTGAAGATATCTGCCTTTTGGATTTTACTGTTTACAGCGAATCCCAGAATTCTTCAGAGCCTCCTTACTGAAATCCATAACCACTTCAGATAACTTGCCCTAATTATCCACCCAGGAAAAACTCATCAAAATGGATGAAGAAGGTGTATTGCTCAAACTCTGATATTGGTTAGATGAATAACCCATAGAGTTATCTATCAGTGTATGTATGTGTTTACACATAACCATACATAAATATATACATGTATGTATATATTATACAGGTACTTCAAATGAATGAGTTCGACTCAGAATTGAACAGGAGAGGAGCAGGTGTATCCAAGTCTTTTCATAGTCCTTAAAATTTTTTTGGTATATTACTGACTACTCCCTTCTGCAAAGTCTCCTCTCTGGATTTTCATGACATTGCTCTCTCTTGGTTCTCCTCTAGCTGTCTGATTCCTCTTTTTCAATCAACTTTGCAGGTTCACTACCCATGTCCTAATGAGGATCCTCCAAGGTTCTGTTCTGATCCTCTTTTTTTTCTCTTCTTTTTCACTTGCTGACTTCATCAACTCCCATGGGTTCAATTATCATATCTACACTGATGACTCTTAGATCTATATATCTAGTATCAAGAAGAACCTACTGAGTGTTTCAAACCAGACATTTTACAGGCACCTCAAACACATGTCCAAATCAGAATCAATGCTCTTTGCCTCCAACCATATCCATCAGAAGAATAATAGACACATACAGCAAAGTCATCCTTCATGAGAGTCTCTCCAGTCATCTAATAAGAATACAGATGGCAGATAGACAGTCAAGATTAAACATGGATACTCATGAAATGTCAAGAGAGCTAGAAGAAAGTTCCCAGAAATTTGGGTGGATGGGTGTCCTATGGAGGATTTATGGGAAAATATGGAAGAGAGTTGCATAGGAAGAAAAAGCATGGATCGTTCCTAGTCTACATGGTCAGAGAGAGTATCTACATCAGTGAGTTCACAAAGCTATTAAAATGTTGAAGAATTCAGAAACTAGAATGATCTGAAGGACAACATTGGTGCAGACACCCAATCTGAAAAGAATTGCTGATAAAACTATAGAACAAGGTGAAGGAACTAGAAATGTTAACCTTAGGAAGAGATTTGATTGTTATCTTGAATATCTGAAGAGTTGTAATGCAAAAGAGGGCTTACTCTTGCTTTATCTTTTTTTTGGCTAGGCAGTGGGGTCAAGTGACTTACCCAGGGTCACACAGTTAGTAAGTATCAAGTGTCTGAGGCTGGATTTGAACTCAGGTCCTCCTGACTCCAGGGCCATTGCTCTATCCACTGTGCCACCTAGCTGCCTGTTTATCTTCAGAGAGGAGGGAAAACAAAGTTTTTTGTGAAATATTAGGCAAGATTCACAGCTGAGAAGGTGGAGGGAGGGGAACTATGGGAGGTTTGCAGAGGGATGAAAGGTTTCAGAAAAAACTTCATGCTAAGAGAGATATCAAGTCAATTAGGGAAATTGTATAAGAATTGCCTTGCTGCAGTGATAGCCCATTATAGATTACATAATATAAATTTGTAGTTAATCCAGTAAGCATGATTTCATGACTTTCTCCAGCTTCATTCAGCAGCACATGAGTAGGAGCAAAGGTTGAAGGTGGTTGAAGCAATCCAGGGTTGAGGCTTATCAGGGCACGATCTTTGATAGGATAAAAGGGCAAGAGATTGAAAAGAGGATGTTGAGTTGAACTAGTTCCCTAAAGGATTAAGATGGGGAAAGAAGAGGGTAGACAGTGCAAGGGTGATAGCCTAAGAAAGAAATCAAGGGTAGAGGGATTGGAGGTCAGGTGAAAACAAAGAACAGGGTTTGGAGGGTGCAAGGTAGGAGAGGTGGAATGACAAAAGATTGCGATCAGATAATGAAATTTCAGATTTAATAAACACAGAAGTGAAGTATTTTTGGGTGATGGCAAATTCAAGAGTATGATCACCTCTGTGTATATCTGAGGTGGGTATTTACTCCTATAGCAAGTCATAAGAAATGAGTCAGCTGAGGAACAGGGAGATAGGAATCTTTGAGAAAGTACAAATACATATATAGAAGTCTTCCGGTATGAGGGGAGGAATTGGGGAGGAGAGAAACACTCTGAGTCAGTCATTGAACTCACTGAGGAAAGAAGGGGAATGTCCTAGAGGTTGTAAACAATAGCTACCTGAATGTTGATTGGTTGGCAGTAAGGATTGAGTGAACCTCAAAAGAGAAGTGAGGTTAACAAGTGATGGTTGTAAATCAAGAGTCTGGAGTGGCAAAGAGAAGAAAGGAGTATTCCAACTCCCCTGCCTCAACCACTGAGTTGGAGAAAATGCTAGAGCAAACAGTGCTGGCTAGGGAGTCTGTGCCATCATGAGCAAGCTAGGTCTCAGTGAGAGCTAGAAGATAAAAGGAGTGGGAAAGGAAAAGATTTAAGATGAAAGTTCTTTTAAAATAGGAATTCCTTTACTGATTATTCAATTTCTATTTTTGAAATTATTTAAATTCTATAAATCTTGTTCTGTTAAATTTTGGTATTTCATATTTTTGTAAAGTATTCATCCTGTTCATTGCTCATTTTTATAGGAAATTATAAAGTTTCTAATAATTTCCTTTATTTCTTCTTCATTTGTTAACTCTCATCTATTTTATTAATTAAAAAAAATCCAGCTTTTGAATTTCTCAATTGAATGGATTTTGTTCATCACTTGATATTTATAATTACTATTTTTGTGTTTGCTTGACTTTCTACTTTCTAGCTGCATGAACACTCACATTTTTTCATTCTCTCTTTCATTGATGAAAGTGTTTAGAGATAAAATTTCCCCTAATAACTGCTTTGAATGCAGCCCAAAAGTTTTAGTATATGGTTTCATTGTTTTCATTTCCTTTAATGAAATTTTCTTATTTCTATGTTTGTTCTTTGACCCACCAATTTTTTTAGGATTAAATTACCCTCTAAATTTAAAACATTTCTTCTAAGAATCTTTATTCATTATAGTCTAAATTGCATTGTAGTCAATGAAGGTTTTCATGTCTTAGCACAATTAACTTTTGTAAAGATGTCATGCACAGCTAATAAATATATCTATCTATACATATATATGTATGCCTATGTCACTGCCAATTCACTGGAAATTACTGAATGGGAATAGAAAGGAACATCCATCCATATATCCTTATGTATGTATGATCATTTTCTATTCTCATGTTTTATCTAGTTTTTCAGGTCCTGACTCTATCCATATTTATATATTATCTATTTCTCCTTTAAACCCTTCCTTTAAGTCTTTCAATGTTACTCTAATCAATGCATATATATTAAGTATATATGAAAGGCAGCATAGCAAGGTTGACAGCCAGCTTTGAAGCTAGAATGAATTGCACTGAAGTCTGGCACACACACATTGGCTTCAGGGCACATAATCTCCCATTTTTCTACATAGCTTGCTAAGACTGTAAATTGCAAAGAAAGTGAAAACTTGAATTGGTAGAAGGCATTCTCTATGCTAATAAAATCTCAGGTCCAGTGTATCCTTTATTATTTCATTATCTGTGGTGCCTTTAAGCATAATAAATTCTGTTCTAGCCCCTCGTTTTAACTATGATTTTAAAATGTTTCAAATATATTTCTTATAAACAAAATATTGTTGGCTCTAATCCATTTTATGAGTTAATTCCATTCACATTCATTGTTATGATTAATTTTGTATTTCTCTCCATCATTACCTATTTTGCATTTTCATCTTTTCCTATTGCATCTTTTAAAAAGAAATTGGTAATGAACAAGAAGGAATGACCACCACTAACAATCAGTCTATAATTAAAGATAATTTGTTCTGACTCTTCTGTCTCTCTGCTCTTCACCAAGTCTAGATTGCTATTTCTGGTCCTTATACTTTCTTTCTTTTTGATCAAACTTTATGAGTAACCTTCCAAAGATGAAATTCGTTTTGCTTCTGGCTTTTTTATTCTTAATTAAAAAAAAAACTGTGAATCTGTCATGTACAGTTTGGTTGGTAATTGTCCTTCATTCTCAAAGAGGATCAAAACTACACACCTTCTCTCCTCTCCCTTCCTTTTTCCCATTAAATGAGAAAAGTGAAAAAAGCTAATACACAGCCAAGCAGAATGGATTTCCAAATTGTGCTTTAAAATGTATGTCATTCAATAACTTGAGTCCATTGGTTCTGTCAGCAAGTGGCTCATCACTGGTTCTCTGGAATCATGTTTGGTCATTGACCCGACTAGATTTCTTAAGTCTTTTCAAAGTTGTTTGCTTGTGACTATTTTCTTCCAGGATCTATTCTCCCCAGCGGACTCCCCATTCCTTTTCATTGTCACTATCTATATCCCTGTCCATATTCAAAACTCTGAGTGTGTACCCATCCTTTTTTATTCAGTTCAGACAAAAGTGAAGCTCCATTCCCCTCCACGTTTTTTAAACCTGTGCTCAATTCATACAAAATAGTAAGTTCCTCCCCTTCCTTCCTCTACCTTCTTCTCCTTCTCTAGTCTATACTTTCTACCCCCTTTACTCTTCTCTTAAGGCCAATAGAACAAAACGACACCCAGTCCCTTTTCCCAGTGACCCTAGAAGATGATATCTTCACTCTTCAGACTCTGGTGTTTGAACATCAATGGTTCTACTTAGCTCAGCTCTTTACATCAGAAATGTCTGAAAGCCTACTATTCCACTAAAGGTCAATTCTACCTCCTCCTCCACCCCCAATCCTCATAGGATTATACTCGGGAGTTAAAAACAAATGTTTCCAGGGCAAATTATTTTTAATTGTAAGCCTTTATCTTTGGGCTTTTAGATGATTGCATGTCAAGATTTTCTTTCACTTTATGTAATTGCTACTAAGTCTTGCATGATCCTGAATGCCACTACTTGGTACCAGAACTCTTTATTTGCATTTTTTTTCCCCCTTTGATTTAAAAGCTCTGGATTTTGGCTATGATATTCCTGTGGGTGAGGAGAGACCTGCTGATATAAGGAGGTAATTAAAAGGTACAAGGTCGCCCTTTAAAGCTCTCTTTGTAGTAGGCTGGTATTTCTGTATCCTTTAAGGCCTGAGGAAACCAAATTCATGGCAGGAAGAAGTATGTTATAAGGAGTCTTGGAACTCCATCAAGAGGCAATAGGTAGAGTGTCCTGAGACACTGCCTTATAGTATGTTGGAATATAGTTTATGTTGTGGTCTAGGGGGTGACACTTCTGCAAACCTTTGAGGCACAAAGTGGCATAGCCTGTGACCCTACATCAAGGCAGGTTGAGCACTGCTGTGGTATGAGGGGACTCAAGAAGCCTGGATAGGAAGTAGGAGTTCATAAGTCTTAGAATATGCCTCTTAGCAGATGCCTTGTTTCAAAATCAATATCTTCCATATATGTCCTCTTACCTCTATTCATAAAGCTACTACCACTCTAGTTATACGACTTCAGGCTCTGACAACTCTCTCTTGTACTAATGGAATCATCATCTAATTTAGAGGTGTCAAAACACGTGGCCAGCAGGCCAGGCCCACTATTTCCTCAGGAGCCCAGAACCAGATTAAAATCTACTTGGAAAGTATTTAATACAACAGAACATAAACAACATTAATGTTATTTTCTAAGTCAATATAGGGCCCCCAGGGATCTTTACGTATGATTTAGTGGCCCCCATTCCTATTTGAATTTGACACCACACTTTTATTAATTGGTCTCCTTGCCTCAACTCTCTTCCCCCTCATTCTTCAGTTAGCTGTCAGAGTGATTTTTCTGAATAGATTTGATCATGTCATCCCTCTACTTACTAAACTTCAGTGGCTCTTTATCACCTCTAAAATCAAATATTAACTCTTCTGTAAGTGATTTTAAGCTCTTCACAAACTGGACCCTTTCTACCTTTCCATCTTTTTTACACACTACTCTCCTCAACACATTCTATGGCCCGGATATACTGGCCTAATTACTGGTTCTCAAACACTGCATCTCCATCACAATTTCTTTGCACTAGTTTTCTTCCCCCCACTCCCCCAAACTAGTCTAGAGTGCTTTCCTTCACCTCTGCTTCTAAGTGAAACATCAGCTAATAATGCCTTTTCCTCTAAGGTTATCTTCCATCTATTCTCTATGCAGCTGACATATCTTGCATGCATGTATTTATATAAATGTTGCATCGTCCCTGTTAGAATATAAGCTTGAGTGGAGGGGGGGGTGGGACAATTTTTACTTTTTCTTTGTATCAACATAGCTTAGCAGTGTACCTGATATGTATTAAGCTCTTAATAAATGTTTGTTTATTGATTGCCCTTCTCTTAACCCACTGTATTTCCTCATTGTGTTTGGTGTTTTGGTTTGATATTTTGTGCTCAGGTCAGTCTCCTTTGGTCCCAGTGTATGGGTTGAGTAAGCCTTGTTTGGTCCCAATCCCTCTGTAATCATGATGCTATTTTCAGTCCTGATGAAATGGCTGATATTAAGTCCCATCCTCTTGCTCAATCCCTGGCTTTTCTTCTCTTTGTATAATCTTCAACCAGGAACTGGCTCTGTTCCTTGTTTTGCCTGATAGACTCTGGTGAGATGTTGGAGTTCATGTTGGTCTGTGGCCTCCTGAATAGCTCACTTCATACTTGTGCCCAGGTGATGATTAAGCTCTGCCTCCTGCAACTCTCAATGATTAATGTATGGCTGGGTCCTGTTTCTATGTATAGTGATCTATGGGGAGTGGTTCTATTTTTGTTTCTGCTCTAAAAACCCAGAGTTTAGTCCTAGTGGCAGGAAAGCTTTAAGTTCATTGTTTATTTTTTAATTATCTAAACTAATTTGCCTTTCTTCAGTTAGGTGAATTTGCATGTTTGATATCCCACTTACCCATAGTTTGTTCTGAAGAAATGACTCAGATTATCTTGTGCCCAAAAGTCCATTTCTTTCAGTCATTATAGTATTGCAGGTTATGTCAATTTAAGATGTAAATGTTTTTTAAACTATCATGTTCTAGATTCTCCTTTTTTTTTTTTAAATGCATAGTACAGTGTCATTATGGTTGATTTTCCTTTGCATGTAAAAGAGGTTTTGGTGGCAGCGGCAGCTTTTCCTGCTTGCAACATTTATGTGAAATTGTAGTTTTGAAGTTTGACTATATTTCTTGATAAGTTATATCTGAATTTTCTATCAGCATCTCCTGGATCGTCACATTCTTATTTTGTTGTCTGGTTCCAATATTTGTTAACTTTCTTATATGACTTCCTGCAACATGACATCTGGGAGTTTTCATCACATTTTTTGGGAATATCTTTAATCCCCAGATTTTTTTTTCATATCTTCTTCAATATTCTTTTCTTGTAGAGCTCTCATGTATTCATCCAATCTTTTTTTTTTATTTCATTTAACTATGTTTCTACCTCTATATTTTTGTTTTCCAATTCTGTCATTTTGGAGCATTTCTTTGTCATCTGCTGTAAAAATCTTTTTGTTAGTCATATTGATTTACACTTTGCAAGCTTTAATTCCAACCCTCATTTCTTTTAAATATTTAGTAATTCCTTTATTGCTCTCATAAGCTCTTCTGAAGTTTCTTGGGGTTGTTCCACTGTCACTTCTGGGAGCCTCATATAATTTGCTGTAACACTTTTACATTACTTTAAAGTTATTTCTTTTAACTTAAGTTTCTTTTCTTCTTTACAAAAACTTGCTTACTGTGTTGGCTTTTCCTGGATTGTTTGCTCAGTTTTTCTCTTCTGTCAGTCTTTGTCAGTCGTCTGCTGGTAGGGCAGATGGCAAGATGGCTGGCATATCTGGCTGGATGGGATGTGACCATGGTCTAGTCTGGGGCAAGTTAAATATAGTAGGCCAGTTGAGCTTACATCCAGTCAGTCATCAATCAAGAAAGTTTAGTATGTAAGTTTCAAAGATGAGTACATTAAGTCTCCCAGGGCCTGGTAACAAAGTTCGTGGAGGTCCAGGCCAGAGGATGCTATTTCAAGCATGGAAAGCAAAGAAGCACCAGGCAGATGCTAAGATCTCTGTGGTGCACATATCTAGATCCTAGCTGAAAGGGATTTGAATGTGGCTTGAATGGTGTTAAGCAGCAAACAAATACGAATAGAGAAGACAGATGGTAGAAGCAATCCAGAGTTGGTGTTTGGAAAGAGATGAACAGTCAGATAAGGAATTCAAAGATGGAGAAGAGTGTGAATTTGAACTGGTTAAATTTAGAATCAAGATTTTGAGGGGTAAAAAATGAGGTAGTGTAGAGGTGATGGCCTGTGTAAATAGATTAAAGTTAAGTGACTAAAGGTTTCTGTTAGGATGGAAAGATGAAGTAGAGGGAGTGATGGACAGGAAAGAATTCCAGTTATGGACTGTGAATATGGAACTTGTGGGTGATGATGAGATCAAAGAGTATGAACATCTTTGTGTGTAGTCGAGGTGGAGTGAAAATCCTGGGAATCGGCAGATAACAGGAAGCTGAAAGGGATAACTAGCTGATGTAACACAAAGTTCAAAAAGATCTTAGGAAGCTAGAAATGACAGGTAAAATCTTGTTATATTCACTTTAATGTGGATAAATGTAAAGTTCCATACTTGCTAAAACATCAACTTCAAAAATATAACACGGTCATGGTGTGGCCTGATAAATCAGGTGGTCCTGATGAAATATAAGCATCTTGAGGGTAGGAACTATTTTGTTTTGTTTTTTTTTGGTAATCCCAGCAACTGGCCCAATGCCTGACACATAGTAGACACTTAATAAATGTTTGTTTATTGAGGGAGGTGATAGTTCCTAATGTACTACTACGTCTTGTTTAGACTATATCTGGAGTAATATCCAGTTCTGAGTGGGATATAGATAAGGCACAGTCCATTGAGAAAAGGGCACTGAGATTCAGGAGAAGACCAAGCTACATAACAGGTAAAGGAAATAGACATATTTGGTATGAAGAAGTCTTCAGGTATACGTGATAATTCTCTTCAAACATCTGAAGAACGGACACATCCAAGGAGACTGGACTTCTTCCAAGTTCTTGAAGAAAGGAAAGAGCAGTTCCAAGAGGTCAGAGCAGCTCTCTCCTTGCTGGAGGTGTTTGAGCAGAAGTTACGCTGCAAAGAACACGCTTGGTCAAACACCTGCCACACCGATGAGTGAAGTCCTATGTAGCTACACCTCCTCCTCCTCCTCCTTTGTGCTTCTTCAAGACTCTATTCTTGGCTGTTTCTTTGAATCACTCCATTCTACTTCATTCTCTATGATGGCCCATAAAAGAGAAGTAACCTTGTCATATTCTTTCATTTTTCCTGTAAGAGTCAAAGCAATCTACATTTGAGGCACACATATTCATTCCTCAGTATAGGCAAAAAGACAGGGCTGTGTGTAGGATACTATGAAATTTTTCTTACTCTCAACATTTACTATAATTGTGATCCTTAACAGAGAGGTCAGCTGACTTGCCCAAGGTCACAGCAAGTGTTAGTGTTTATTTATGTCAATATTGTTGCTATCTACTGCAGCTAACTGGGCCTCTTTTCCCATCCTGCACTTGCAGAGTTCATTTTTTGAATCTAAATTCGGAAATTTGTAATTAGCCAAATTAAGTAAATTCCCACCAAAGCTGGAATAAAAACTCTCAGCTGTTATATGGAAGGTCTTAAGTAGAAATTTACTTTTTTTTCCCACTTTCTACTAATTCCTACCTTGCCTCCTCATCTCAGCATCATCCTCCATCCTTTACTTGTGTTGAGTTTTTTAATAGGACTTTACATTATTTTCTATTGAAATTCATTTTGTCAATACTGCCCCATTTTAGCCTGCCAAGATCTTTTTCATTGTAATAGTCTCATCTAATGTTTGAGCTTTTTCTCCTAGCTGCATTTTTTTTTTTTAAATTGCTACAACATCTGTATCTTCATCCCAGTCCTTGATAAACATGTTGAACAAGTCAGGGCCCAAGATAGTCCTGCATTAGCATACCAACCGAGACCCTCTGGTAGTAGCTAGTCCACTAATGAAAATTATTTGGATCCTGCTGTTTAACCAGTGACAAAAAGACTTAATACATTGTCAGCTAGCCTACATTCCTTCAATTTACCCTTAGGCTATAATGAGAGACCATCAGATACCAGGCTGAAATCTATATATATGATGTCCATGGTATTTCTATGATCATTAGTCTAGGAACCCTGCTTAAAAAAGTAATTCTCAGTCTGGTATGATTTGTGTTTAGTGAAATCATGGTAACTCCAAGGGATCATTGATTTCCTCATAAACTGTCCATTTTATAAGATGTTTCAGACATTTTCTGAGGATGGATTTCAAGTTTACTAGGCTTCAGGCTTGAATGACTAAGATGGTCATTACAAGGAAAATTTTATGTCAAAACTTGAAAAAACAGGAGGGTGACTGAAAGGATCCTTAAAAAGTTTGATATAATACTAAGGCAGACTTTATTTAAAACATATTATTCATAAATATAAGTTGATTAGTGTATGAAGGGGCATCTATGTTCCTCCTGATAATACATATTTATCTAACTTACAAGTTAAGTACTTGAAAACATCTATAATGTGTTCTAAAATCTTTTATTTCCCAATTATAAAAATTCAATTCCTACAATTAGGAATGTCAGTATAGTCATATTTAGTTTATAAACTTCTTAACCTACCTCTTAAAAAAGTGAGTCTTTTTGAAAAGCTTTTTTAAAAAAGGATAGAAAATACTTCAAGCTTATTTTTCATCTTAGAGGTGAGTCTTTAATGGATACATCTGTTGCATGAGAAAATTTATTTTGTTGTTTCCCCTACCCTGCCCCCATCTACCATCTTCATAGTACTATATAGTAGCTTTTGAAAATGGTAATGTAGTATGTAGCACAACATTACTATCTACTTTAAAAATTTTCAGACATTAAAATAAATACATAAATATGTACATAAATATTATGTACTTGGATGTCATGATTTTCATTGTTTACTGGCTTGTATTTATTTACAGTTTTCAAGATTAGACAAACTCTACTACAGGCCTACTTAGAATACAATCTATTACTCACATCTTATTATTATCTATTGCATAATCAAAGCAAAAAACATTTCCCAGAGTTTTTCTGCTGATAATTTTCTATGTTTCAACTCTGCTAGTATTGGTCTTGGTTGCTAAGACTAATATCTCTTCCTATGAAGTTTGGTGATGCTATTGGTATGCATTTTCCAGGACTGCATGAAAGCTAAACAAGCTTTTTAAATGCATCTTATAAATAGCATCAATCATATGTATTGTGAAAAACTAGCCTAGACATCTTAAAGTTGAACAGATAAATCTCTTTTTATGCCAAAAAGATACATTCTTCCCTAGATTAGAACAGATAATCAAGAGTAGGCTTTAAGATTTATCTAATCAAATCACGATAATATTTTTTAAGAAGAGTCCTATTTTCAAGTTCTATGTGGTGGCTGTTACATACTTTTGTCTTTTTGTTAGATATTTACTATATACTTTTGTCTTTTTTAAAAAAAAGACTTTATTCATCACTTATAATGGTTTCATATCCATTTACTTAATTCCAGTTAATGGAAATGTTAGGTCTTCATAGTGAAGGGAAAATATACACAACATTATCCCTGAGGACTATCTTTCCCCCTAGATGCTATATATATATATATATATATATATATATATATATATATATATATATATACACACACCTTATTTGGAATATATAAACCAAACTGGCCGAAGTTTGATTTTCTATATAAGAAAAAAATTTCTAAGCCAAATCATGCTTACCAGGAACCAACATATCAAAGTAAAAATTCAAATGCAATCTTATTAATCTTACTTTTCAGTTAAAAATATGGTTCTTTTTCAAGAGAGACTATGAGTCAAATAAAACTCTTCTGTAAAACACAAAATAATAAACATCTGTATCAGACTAACCCATTTATTTAGTACATCTTTAAGTTAAGAAAAGATGAAGAGATGCAACTACATAAAGAGAAATGAATCACATTCTTACACTACTTGAACACACACAGCAGTGGCCAACGATAATAAAATGTGGAATGGATCCCAGTGTTTAATGAAAAAAAAAAAAAACCATTCAGTACTGAGAAACATTTTAAGCCTCTAACTTCACTGAATCCAGAACTGAACGTGCTTCTTTATATTCTTCAGATTCTTCCAAGTCTTTTTCATTTTCCTAAAATGAAACAATAAAAATGAATTTTTTTCAACTCAATTAAATTCAACAAGCGTTTATTAAATGCCTACTACAGGCCTTCTAACACACAGTCATATTTGTTGCGATTCTAGCATTGCTAAATACCCATGAAAATCTTATAAATCAGAGGGTCTTGACTACCAGGTATCATGTCATATCCCTAGATATAGACCAATTCAATCATGTACCTCTCAGGACAGAGAAGAGATGACATTTTTTGTAGTTAAATATTACTGTATGAATAAATCATTTTAATGAATTATTTTTGTATAGCATATCCTTACTATAATGATAATTATGACAGCATCAGGAATAAGGCATAAATTATTTAAATAAACTTTCATAAAATATTTTAAAAATTCAATCGCTTGGAATATAAAATATATTTCATATGATATAAAAGGTAAATTATTACTTTAATTACTTGTCTATTATTCCAGTTAAAATAGAATTATTTTATCATTTGGCCAAATTTTTAGAACTTTAAGAACATTTACAGACCTGGTGCAAATGTTTAATATTTATGATAAAATACTTATGTCTTTATGCCACAGAAAAATAAATCAGTTACTGGACTGGTAATGGAAATGAATGCACTCTTCTGGTTACATTTTTACTTGGGAAAGTTAATCTTCCTACTTGTCTGAATTTTTTTTACTAATTTTTTTCCTGATACTGACTTTCAAAGGATGCTTACCAATTACATGGCATGATACCAGGGGACAAATCATGATAGCCTGCTACATTTGTGTAAATTTCAAGGTTTTTTTTTTAAACTTAAATATAGATAAAGAAAAAAATGTATGGTCCATTACAAATATGTTAAAGATTACAACAGTGAATTACTAAAGGAAAAGGAACAAAGTGAAAATAAATTTGCTCTAAGTTTCCATGTATTAAAAAATGTGCAGGTAACATATTAAACTAGGACTAACTTTAATTGTTTCATAAACTCTTATCTTATACCAGGTCTTTATTGTTTTTATCCTCTTTGAAGATACTGATGTTTTGGATAATATGTATAATGTATGATACTAAGACAATATTTGTAAGTGATTTTAAAGAATCAATCTCTTAGGCTACTATTTAATGAAAACAAATAAACATTGTAGCAATTAAGGGGTTAATGAGTATACTATTATCCAAAACAGTATTTTAATATGGCAGCAACTCTTCATTTTTATTCTCTGTTTCAAAACAACCTCTTCCCATCTTGCTGTCAATAATTCAGGTCTTTATCCTTTATAATAGTTTTAAAGATTCTTGAAAGGTTTATGTCAGCAAATGATATAGAGCTGGGGAAAAATTACTTGTCAAATAATACGGTAAATTTGGAAACTTTATTAAATGTAGATCCAGGCTTAATGCAATATATTTATTCAAGGCAAATAATGTTTGTAGCCTCCATACAAGAATACATACATACATACATACATACATATTTATATTTAATAAGCCTATTCTCATGAGATAAAAAATTAATAGTATATTTAGATAATTTTTTTAAAGACTGCTTTGAAAAAGTTATATAGGAAAATAATATTTCAGGAAGACAACTACATAGCTAGTAATTAAGTTTAGGTAAAGAAACAAATAAAAGGTATTATGGCATAATGGATGGAGTTGGAGACCTAGATTCAAGTTCTATTTTTGCCATAGTAGCTATGTGAACCAGGGCAAGTTACTTAATCTCTCTGTGGTTCAGGTAATTCTTTAAGACTTTAAGTTGCAAAACAGTTACTGATCTGCTTTGGTAGGAGTTTGCTCAACAGGTTTTCCTATATGGAATTAATCATATATCTGGATTTAAAAAAGAAAAGCCAATACAAAAGTGGGGTTAGCAGAGGAGAGATTGGAATTCATCTTGGAATTTACTAATCAACTAATGGTGCAGATCTTCTGTCCCTCGTGAATATTTTAGCAATGCTTGAAATTTCCTGTGTACAGAAAACTGGAAAAGCATGAAGTAAAAACTGCTTGTAGCTATTCCTCGAACCTCACAATTTATAGAACAGTTTCCCCTCTGAATCAGGAGGTCTTAATACCTGCATGTACGGTAAAAATGATTTTAATCTAGATCCAAATACTATTGAGAAGGGGGACAGAGGGGATATCCATTTAATGTTAGATCTTACATTGATTACTATCTAGGTAGGTCTGAAAAAATCTGGATTCTTTTTTAAAAGTTCCATATCCATGTGAAACATTTGGGTACCTCAGATGAAAAATCCATATTTATCCTTTATGTGTTGAATAATACTTAAGCAGGAAGTGAATGTAACCGAACAATTCAAAGAGCTGCTGAAAAAAATGAATAGAAAGGATAGCAAAGCTGCATCCTCTGACTGTTAGCTATCAAATCAAATTTACTTATATTAATGTTAAGTTTGTACAAAAGGGAGAAACGTGTTTGCAAATATTACTGCAGTTGATAACTAAGACCAGGATCTGTAACACACTTTTTTCCAATGTAATAATGTCATAATGCAACTGAACTGAAAATTTTCAACTGATCTTCTGCAACACATATTGAGATTTGAGTCTTCAGTGTATTTGGTTGAAAAAGGCCTAAAATATAAGCTACAATATACCCTATTTTACATACCAACAACTGCAGAAGATCAGAACGCGCAGCTTCCAATCTGCGTTGGCAATCTGGAATCATCATTCGAGATTCTTGCAAAATTTCTGTCTATAAATATAATATTGTTAAATGTTTTTTAAAAAACTGAGATATCTCAGAATACATTTATTATATCAAAACCCTTAGTAAATGAGTAGACATTTTAGAGAAATTAAAAATTGTTACAGTTTTTCTAATTTGAATATTCAACAAACAATATTCTGCTTCTTTTTCAACAAGAAACTGCTTAAAATACCTTTATTTGTCAAAATGGCATAAGAAAAAACTGATTGACATTATTTACAGCTTACCATAAAATTTTAAAAATTGAGTTAAATAAATGAAGCATCTTTGTATTCACACCTTTTTCCATGTTAAGTGAAAATTAACAAGTAAAAGCTTTCCAAAGCATGTTAGTTTTAAAAGGCTATTTAAAAGAAACTTATTTCTCCTGCTGTCACAAAGCACCTTCATCCAAAATGGGATCAGCTGGTTATATAAATATCTCCTGCATCTTTTGAGTAATAAAGAAAAACAGTGTTCAGATAATACCACATAGAGATAATTACTGCATGAAAAAAGTTATTGAGTTATTGATCACATCGTGTGCACACAGCAGGAGGTTCTCCCTGAAAGACAAAGGTAAAGAAAAATGAAAAGCCAAGACCAGCAGGTTCATATTTTTGATGCTTATCATGCATAAAAAGTTATTACTTATCCTTGTGCTTCATTTTAGGAAAGAGATTATTCTCACCATGCAGTTTGAGTCAAATTACCAACCTGGCACCCCTCTGAACCTGAACACTTGGCCATTCCAACTGAAAACACCACAGAATTAAACACAAGAATACTGATTCTGGGGCATATTTTTTCTGGAATCAAAATCCGTTGTTCAAAGCTGGTTGTGTGAAGTGTAGTACAATGAAGCAAATCATAGTAGAAGAAAAAATAATCAAATCTCTGAGTGTGAAACCCAATCAATAAGTAGGATACATGATTACAAGATTGTACTTTTCTTAAAATGGCACAACATTCTTTATGCGGGAGGAGTTTCTTCCTTAAGTTATATTAAGAGGAACCAATATTGAGGCTCTACTATGAGCAAAGCCCTGTTGTGCTATGTGCTAGGCACTATTGTAAAAGCAACTTAATAAAAATGTTTTAAAACAAGCAATGATCTTTTTTTTCCCCTCAAATGGGTCTGAAATGTGAACTTTTAACAAGTTAAAATCTCTATTTCTCTTGTGGCTTGAACTGATTTAAGAAATAAATGGCCATTTATCTTCTTAGGAAAAAAATATCCTACAACTGAAAGGCAAGTATGGAAGCATTTCAATTATACTGTACTTCAAAATATGCTTACTTTTTACAAGTATTTTCATAGTTCCAGCACACTTTTTGCTAAGAACAAAAGATTTTTAAAAGATTATAAATCTTTCCTTTAGTAGCTTCTTTTACTACTTTTTTCCTGCAAAGCAGACCACTGAACTTACAATTCATTCATTTGTGTAGCAACAGACAGTATAAATAAACATAAGACTGTCAAAACATAAGATTGTGATTTTACCCCATTACTAATTACAGCAGGGATCAGGAAGGCAGTATTCTTCAGTTTATTATCATAAAAAACTGAATACCTACTGTGTGTTTTCAGGTAGTCTAAATATATATATATTTAAAATTAGTAGGATATGTATCTTATATTAATAAATAACCCATATTTCCTTTTGTTATTAATAGCTGCACATTAGTTTATAGAATTAAACTAAATGAATAGAAAAGAAGGCATGAAAAACATAATGCTTTAATAATCAAAGTTACTGTGTTTACTTTTGCCAAGGAACAAAATGATCAAGTAAAACTAAAAACAGAACCTTTTCATATTATTGCATAGTTCTCAAGTAGCAGAGTTAACTTGACTGAATCAACAATCAAATCAACAAGAGATTAAGTTACTACCAAGAGGCAGGTACTAAGAGAGATACCTGGGCACTTGGGATGTAAGCACAAAGAACGAAACAACCCCTATTCACAGGGAGCTTATGTTCTAATGGAGACAACAAGTAATATAAAACTATATACAGTATAAATTTAAAGTTAAGAAATATAAATATGCACAAAGTAATTAAACATATAGGGGATGGCCCTTGCAGAGAGATACATGTGTTGTTGCCTCTGAGGAAAAGAAAGAAGGCTAATTAGCTTAACTTGAAGAGGGCAGAAAGGGGAATCACATGTGATGAGGCTGCATCTGTGGGATGAGGCTGCATGGGTGGCTCGGCCTGGTTTCCAACAAGATGCCCCTCTCAGGATAAATTCATCACTTCTAATCACTCAAGCCTTTAGGGGTACCAAACTCCTCCCAATACCTTCCATTATAGAGGGCAGAAATTGGACTCACAAGATCAGTCCTCTAAGATGCACCCCCCCCACTCCCTACTTCCAGGTGTTTCCTCCCCAACCCTTTTTATGCCGTGTGTGTGTATGTGTGTGTGTGTGTGTGTGTGTGTGTGTCCCTCCCATCCCCCATCAGATTATAAACTCCTTGAGGGCAGGGAATGTCTTTCTTTTTTATTAATTGTATCCAGGCTTCATGTGGCTTTAAAAGATAAACTGAGGGGTTTGAATTTTATCCTAGAGGCAACAGAAAGTCACTGGAGTAGACAAAGTAGTCGAGTCATATAGTCAGATCTGTGCTTAAGGTAAATAACTTTTGGCAGCAGTGCACAGGATGAACTGGAGTAGTAAATGATGTGAAGTAGAGGGACCAATAAGAATGCAAATACAATAATCTAGAAGTGATGAGGGCATGAGCTAAAGTGGTAGTGGAAAAGGAGTGAGATCTAAGAAATGTGAAGGCAGATATAAAAAGATTAAACAACTGATTGGATTTATGTGCAGAGGGATAGTGAAAAGTACAGGATAATACTGAGATCAATAATCTGGGATTAAGCAAAATCCACTATTAATTCAAGAAGGTTGAAATCTGATACAGCCATTTAGATTTCCAGAGGTCTAGTTTCACTCCAGCTCCCCAAATATCAGGCAGTATACTTCCAGCTTCAATTGGAGAAGAAGGCACTACAACTAGAAGCTAACCCAGGGATCATCTGATGGGAGGATGTTATCATAGCACCATGCCATAGTCAATGAATAGCTATAGCACATTCCCAAGGGCAAAACTTAACAACTCCATGAACCACAACTTTGACATCTTCTTGCACGTAGGGCACATTATGTTTCTAGAAAATGTCTTGTAATTCTCCCATGGAAACAAAGGAATAAATGGGGATTTCTTCTGTGACCAAAGGATTGATGCCCAGCTTTCTATATAAATCACAACAAATACAAACTTACTCAAGTACAAATAACATAACCACCATACAATGCAGATTTCACATTATTTAAAATTTTATTACCATCTTTTGTTTTTATATCTCCCTTATTTCCAGATACATCTCTCCCCTGTCCTTTACTCACTGAGCTTTCCTGCGTAACAAAGAATTTTAAAAAGGCAGGATAAAAAGCAAGTTACTAAAACTAACACACATTCTATACAATAATACAGACTGACATTCTATACAATATACACAGTCTTCCCACCTCTATTAAGAAGGCAGGAATGTACTTTTCTAAACTCTCTTCTGGACCAAGGTTTGTCATTATAATTATACAGAATTCAGCTTCAATATTTTATTTACATTTGTTTTAATTTACATTGTTGTAGTAATGATATGGTTTTCCTGGTTTCATTCTATAACACTTCATCTAAGATTTCCCATATTTCTCTGAATTCTTCATAATCATCATCAATAATATTCTATCATATTCAATTTGGCCATTCATCAGGTGGTGGATTTCTATTATGTTTATGGTTCTCTGTTACCACAGAAAAAACTAATGTCTTGAATAGTCTGTTGTATGTGGGACCTTTCTGTCTTTAACCTCTTGGAGGCATATGCTGAGCAGTGGGATCTCTTTATTTTAACCCCTCCCCTTTTCTTTCTACCACAATTAGAAATTCCCTTCCAGAATGACTAGAGACTTGGTTATTTTAATATTATATAGTAGTATGAATATTCACAAAGATATTAAAGGTCCAGATTAACTAAACAAAAAATTTTCCCCCTAATTATGATGAAAACAATTTTTAACATTTTTAAAAAGTTCTGAGTTCCAAATTCTATCCTTCCCTCCCTTCCCTGAGACAGTAAGCAATCTGATATAGGTTATAAATTAGTAACCATGTAAAACATTTCCATATTAGTCATTTTGTGGAAGAAAACTCAAATGAAAGGAAGAGAGAAAGAGAAGGAGGGAGGGAAGGAACAAAGGAAGGAATAATATGCTTGGTCTGTATTCAGATGTCATCAGTTCTTTCTCTGGGAGTGGAGATCATTTTTTATCATGAGTCTATTGGGACCATCTTGGATCATTGTATTGCTAAGAATAGCTAAGTCACTCACAGTTGTTCATTGTTCAATATTGCTGTTACTGTGTGCAATGTTCTTCTGGTTCTGCTCACTTCACTCTGTATCAGTTCAAGTAAGTCTTTCCAGCCATATACTTTTTTTAACATGTTTTCCTCTTTTACTCCTTCTTGGTTTTATAAAGAGATACTAGTCATATTCTTTCACCAACCTTCCCTGTAATGTCTTAAGATGAGTTTTCCAAACTAATGTAGCCATAAAACATTTTTAGATTTGAAATTTATTGGCAGAACAACTTACAGTTATTTGATGAGGACCAATGACATCACAGAGTTATGTCTTGACTTGTGCATTAACTGGATTTAAGTGAAGCAGAACTGTACAAAGTCATCAGCCTCACTCTCTCTTCCAGAGTCATCAAATCCAGTGGCAAGACAAAAGTCAGAACCACAGGCCTAGGATACAGTAGATGAACTTGGCATCTTCAATATCTGACCAAGCTCTAAATGCTCCACAACACTTGCTTTAGCCCACCTTCATGTACACTGAAACAAACTGTTGTCATCTGCCATTCAGTGGGGGAAGTCTTCACATGCTTGGGATTGACATTCCCTTAACTCACCTGACAAGTTGGATGCCTGTCGGTTACCTTCAATCTGGTTAAGCCCATGTGCCAAGACAGTTTTACTGGAATGTGTTCACTGCACATGCTTCTTGAAGCCACAAGTGATAGTTGGGTGATATGTTGACACTAAAGGTGAATGAGCAGTCCTGAAAAGGGCTCAAAGTGCTAATCTTCCCTAAACACCCTCATACACCCTGACAGAACAAGTTGGTACAGGTTCAGAGAACCTGGTATTTTAGAATAAACTCAGAATAAAAAAAGAGCTGCAGGTACTTTGGAAAAAAAAAAGAAAAAAGAAAAAAACAGATTTTCATATAAAGTATCTGTAAATAATTAACTTTTGATCCACAATTTCACATTTAGTATTTTGAAATGGAAAAATATCACTAGCATAAAAATTCTTATGGAACCCAATTTCACATAATGTACAACAATAGCTTTGGAAAAATACTAAATTAGAACTTATTACTAGGGAATAATAATAATTTTGCTATTTTTACAAGTCAAATTTAGGCTTTATTTCAACATAGTCCATCAATTCTAACATATCAGCTACCTATGTCAATAGTATGTATGTAATTTAAAATTTTTTATCTTAATTTATAAATATCCAATTTACAATCCTACTTTTTGTTACCTAACTTTTTCTGAATTCACAAATTCATTCTCATATATTTTATTTCTCTCCATGCAATCTAGAGTCAAACCAAATTCATTTACTTTATATTCCTCACACATGACAGTCCATATCTCATCTTGGAAACTTTACTTGAGGGTTGTTCTCCACCTTTGGAAATGTTTTCCCTCCTCATCTCCACTATTTAAAAACCCTGGTTTCTTTCAAGAATAAATTCAAGTGCCACCTTCTGCAGCAGGCCTTGCCTTCTAAGGTTACCTTCTATTTTATGTTCTTTGTATTTATCTGTGTGCGTGTGTGTGTGTGTATTGTGTGTCTACACATATGCTGTCTCTCCTGTTAGAATATATGCCACTAGAAAGTAGGGCCTGTTTTCACTTTTTCTTCATATTTCTAGCACTTAGCACAATGCCTGGAACACTGCAAGCCCTTCATAAATGCTTGTCGATTAATTGAGCTATTTCTTTGATTTCATGACTTTTCTTTTCACTTTTTCATCCTTTTTATTGCTTTTTGCCTGTTGCTTATTTTAAACTTTTTTTTTTTGGATGGCTTTTGCCTCTTATCGAGTAGAAAAAACATTCTCTCTCCTGCTTAAGGGTGATGCTGAGAAAGAAAAGCACTGACCTCAGTGAGTTTTCTGGCAGAGCAGGGGAAAAAAAGAGGAGCCTGCCACCGAAGATATGGGAAAATATACCACCCCCCCACTTTGCAGAAATGAAGGACAATGAGTGTGGAATACTACACATACTGTCAGAATAAGTAAGTGTGCACTTGGCATGATTATGTGTTAGTTTGAACTGGTCCCCCCTCACAAGACATTTTTTTAAAAAAGCAATGGATCATAGGGAAAGGAGAGTGAAGAAGGCTCTAACAAAAAGTATCAATAAAAATCGTCTTTAAAAAGAAGCTAGAGAATCTGTGACATCTTTTTGGATGCGTTCCCCACAAAGAGAATGAATGAAAATCAGTGTATGTTTAGTATTCCAAAAAGAGGCTTCTAGCTGTCCATATACTACTTTTATAGGTAAAACCCATTTAATCTTGATTTCCAAAAACAGACTCTAGACCATTGGTATTTAATTTTAATGGTTTATAGATCACTTTGTTGAGACAAAAAAATTCCTATTTATCTAACTACTCGGCCCCTCTAACCATAACAAAAATATGATCAAAGAAATTAAACCTCCAAAAAATACTGTAGCTTTTAAACTTCAGTAACTGTGGATACATTTTAAAAGTATATTCTTTTCTGGTGGGTTTAGTGTTGAAACAAATCTATGCTAGAAAATACCATTTAAAATGTTCTACGTATGTGCCTTGCATTTGTGACAATCCTAAACCAAAGGAAGCATTTTTGTGAAACTCGCGAGAATAACTGTCTAGACCAAATCACAAAGATTTTTTTTCTGATGCCTTTGGAGATGTTCTCTCGTGGAGATTACCTTTTCTAATCATTAGGCAAAGTATGCACGTGAAATAAGATTAAAATCTATCAGATAATTAAAAATTTTAAAGGATTCCATGTAAGTCAACATAGCTAATACTGATACCTCTAAATATAGTTTATATGTGCTTAAGGAAAATCCCCATGGATTGGTTACAACATGTCAGGCAGGAGAAAATCTTAAACTCCTTTCAATTTTGCTGTGTTAATTGTATGCGGAATCTTAAAAAGTTTATAGATTCTATTTTGTAATTTTTTCTTTCAAAGTGTTAAAAAAAAACTCAAGTAATATTCCCATAAAATGCGGTTTCTTAAGGATTAATTTTTAAAATGTTATTTTCTGATTTAACTGAAAATTGACCAGATACTGACTTTTATTAAAAATGCAAAATTTAAAAGTTGTAGACTTTCCCATGCTACTTTAATAGTAAAGCATAACTCTAAAACATGCTGGATTTGGAGTTTGAAGACCTGGGTTAAAATCCTAACTGTACCTTATTAGCTGTGTAATTTGAGGAAGTCACTTTAACACTTCTGGGCCTCATTGTCCTTACTTTAAATGAAAGGATTAGACTAAATTACCTCTAACATTCCTTCTAAGATCTATGATCCAGTGACCAAAAGTATTAATGAAGTGCTTAGAATTATGACAGATCTGGGTTTAAATCTCAACTCTAACACTTATTAGTTGCATGACGAAGGAAGTCACAACTACTCTAAGCATGTTCCCTAACATGTAAACACAAGGTTAATAAATACATTTAATATATGTTGTAAGTCCCAACAGAGATAATCTATGATCCTAGAAATGAAATCTATAATCCTATGAATGCAGAGCACTATAAAATATCATTTATTTTTGTTAGTCGCTACAAAAAGGAAATGACATATATTCCTAGTCTTCTAGGTCCTTATAACTAAAGAGACAATTATTAAAATGGAGATCCTAATAAACAAAATAAATAAATGAACTGACTAATCAAATAAAGCATGACACTAAATAAGTCTGCCTACAAGTAGGAAAGTAGGAGTACTGAGATAAATTGCTATTTTTCTAACCAGTAAAGGAGTGAGGTAGTCAAAACAACTGTCACCAAAAAAAGATTCTGGATAGACCCAACATCAGATGTTTTGATGTAGATTTATCTGGATATTTAATTTTAAAAATTTAGCTTCACTCAGTGAGAATGAAGTTATCCAGGCAGTTTCATGCTGCTTCTGAAATTTAATTCTTCTCTTAAATGGTATTTTTAAAAAAAAATTTTTTTTTTTAAGACAATTGGGGTTAAGTGACTTGCCCAGGGTCACACAGTGGTTTGGTCTGAGGCCGAATTTGAACTCAGGTCCTCCTAACTTGTGGGCCGGTGCTCTATCCACTGCACCACCTAGCTGCCTCTAATTCTTCTCTTCTAAAGTTGTATGAATAGATGCTCATTTTTATGAACAAAGATAATAAGGCTATTTTTAACACCTTGCCAGGTGTCTCTTTTGTGTAAGTCAGATAAAGTAGTATAAGATTCTTTTCTTCTTCTTCTTCTTCTTCTGCTTCTTTTTTTTTTGGCTTTTTGGTGAGGCAATTGGGGTTAAGTGATGTGCCCAGGGTCACACAGCTAGTAAGTGTCAAGTGTCTAAGGCCAGATTTGAACTCAGGTCCTCCTGACTCCAAGGCCATAGCTCTATCCACTGCGTCACCTAGCTGCCCCATAAGATTCATTTATCAAGTTAACCATGAATATAGAATGATAGGCAGGTAGTTTAGACACTTTGTGCCTCCCTCAATCTTTAGAAGTGACAAAGTACTATTAAATACTATTGAAGTCAACAAAACTATGTATTATTAACCTATAAAACTTGTACAGAAAGATTTTTTTTCTAGAAGTTCTGTTAAGTCAAAGAGGTAACTGTAGTTTCTACTTTATTATAATTCTGTTGCTAACAATTATGACAAGATAAAAGTCTACATAGTATATTTAATGTATACTATAGTTTGATGGGGAAAGAGAGGGGAAGTGGAAAGGAGAGAAATAAACATTTATTAAATGCCTACTACATATTAGGCAATGTGCTTTACAAATATTATCGCATTTGATCCTTACAACACTGAGAAATAACTGCTATTACGATCCCCATTTCAGAAAACTGAGGCAGAGAGAGATTAAGTGACTTGCCCAGGGTCACACAACTTATAAATATCTAAGACCAAATCTGAACTCAGACCTTCCTGAGGACCAGCACCCTCTCTACTGTGCCACCTGGCTGCCTCCGTGATCTCATAAAATACAGTTGCACATTCTGTCGCTTCAGGTCACAACACATCCACACATATCTCATCTTGTGTCTTTTCCATATTCTCTCATAGATTCTCCAGGGAGGGTGTATCCAATGTGCTGGGAGCTTCTCCTCTATGTCATTTTACAGTGTATTAGTATCAATGCAGCACTTGAACTCTGTGTTATTCCTTGCCTGAGATGCATGAATGATTCTCATACCTTTTCCATCATACATTTCTCATGCAATATCATTTAGACCACTTACTAAACAGAAATCACTACTACAGCCTACTCAAATTAAACATACATTAATTTCTCCATGGTGTTTTGGATCACCAGTAAACTTGTTTTCATTCAACAATAATAAAACTATCACAAAGTGGCTTAGGGTAAGTGTAGGAGACTATATATTTTGACTAATGCAAAATATATGTTAATACATCAATGGATCTACTATGTCGCTGATGTGGGTATTCCATCCAGATGCACAGATTTCAATCTATCCATAACTGTTCATTCTGGGTCACTACAGAGTATAAAAGATTTATTATTTTTCCTACTTTAGAACAAAAAAAAACACTGCGAGAAGGAATATCCTCCTATTTTTAAGATTTTACAATTATGTAATTAGATTTAACCCCCCCCCCACTGCCATTCCTTCCAAAAATCTTTATAAAGATTCCCTTCTGCTTATTCATCAACATAAGCAGTATCTTATGCTAAATAAATTTCTGAATCAAAGATCAGAAGAGATGACTGATAAACCCTTAAAATTATCTAGAATTTTATTTAGCATAATTTTAAGTAACAAATATCCTATTGCTTCCTGGAGGATAAACTAGACCTTTCCTTGGCAGAAATGGTTAGAACCTCAATTGCTTCACCAAAAAAAAAAAAAAAAAAAAAAAAGGATAAAATGATAGAAGGAGAACGCAACAAATGCTGGAGAGGATGTGGAAAAACTGGGACACTAATTCCCTATTGATGGAACTGTGAACTGATCCAATCATTTTGGAAAGCAATCTGGAATTATGCCCCCAAAGTTATAAAACTGTACAACCTTTGACCCAGCAATACCACTATTACATCTGTTTCCCAAGGTGATTAGGGACAAAGGAAAATAACTTATATGTTCTAAAATATTTATAGCAGCTCTCTCTGTGGTGGTAAAGAGCTGGGAATTGAAGGGATGCCCATTGACTGGGGAATGGCTAAACAAGTTGTGGCATATGACTTTCATGGAATACTACTGTGCTATAATAAATGATGAGCTGGTTGATTTTAGAAAAACATGGAAAAAATTACATGAAGTAACGAAAAATGAAGAGAGTAGAACCAAGAGAATGTTGTACATGGTAACAGCAATCTTGTTCTAAGAACAGCTATGTCATTTTGAGTACTATAAATACTCAAATAAACTACAAAAGACCTATGAAAGAAGATGCTATTTTCATCCAAAGAAAAAACTGACATAGAAGTATATATAGTGTAATTTTTGCACGCACACACACACACACCCAAGTGTCTAATGGTAGCCTTCTATAGGGTGGGGTGGGAAGGGAAGGAGAAAAAAAATAAAAAGTGTACAAAAGAGAACAGAAAAAACTTAGAAAAAGGCATAAAAAAGGAGTTTATCTTTTAAAACAATGTCTATTATTTATTACATAGTTATAAAAAAACTGTGAGATAGTTTTACATTGGAAATTCTTCTTATGTTGTGCATGAAAATGTTCTTTTTTGGAGATCTTTTTGTATTTAAGCTCAAAATAAATAAATATTTTAAAATTTAAAATTAAAAAAGAAAAAACTTCTCTTGAGCTCTATCTCCCTCTAGCTACATTCCAAACCTCTCCCTTCACATGTCAAACTCCTAGAACATCTAAACTTGCTGTCTCTTCTGCCCCTTAACAAGCACTCAATTCCCAAACCCTCACCATCTGGCTTCAGCTCCCCTCACTGTATTGAAACTGCTTCTTCAACGTGGCTAATGACCTCTTAACTGAGCATCTCTTCTCAGTCCTCACCTTCCTTGGCCTCCCTGCAACTTCTGATACTTTTAACAACTTCCTCTCTCTAGACCCTCTCTCCATCTTGGTTTCTATGACCCTACTCTCTCCTATTTCTCCTACCTGACCAGTCTTTCTCATCTCACACTTGCCAAGCCTGAGTATCACACTCTACTCCCTCCAACTCCCCAGCTCTGGTCCGAGTCCTTTTCTCTATATTCTATCTCTTGCTAGTGTCACATTCAGTGATAACTCCTAAAGCTATATATCCAATCCTGATCTCTCAAATTCCAGTTCTTATCAAATGCCTGCAGAATATTCTGTGCCTACTCTTCCCCCACCTGGCCCTAATCATTCTAAGTCTCTGCCTTTGAACCTTTCTTGACTGTGCTTTCTTCCTCCATCTCTGCCCCCACTCCCACCCCTCATCCCCTCCATCCCATCCAGTCAACTGCCAAATCCTGTCAATTTTACTTCTATAAAATACTATTAGCATTCACCCTGCTCTCTCCATTCACATGGTCACCATCCTAGGATAGGTATTCATTACCTCTCTCACTGAGTACTAAAATAGTTTGCTAAACATTCTTCCTGTTTCCAGCTTCCCCCCTCTTTAATCTGTCCTCCACACTACTACCAAAATATCAAAGGTACAGGTCTCACTATGTTATTTCCCCACTCAAAAGCCCTTCAATGTCTTTGGATAAAATACCAACTACTCATACCTTGGCATTTAAGGACATTAATATGGTTCCAGCCTACCTCTCCAGTATTATTTTCCCTTTACACATTCTATGCTTGTGTTGGGCTGGACTATTAACTGCTTCCCAAACTTAACATTCCAACTTTGGCCTCTGTGTATTAGCTCAGGATGTACTCTTTGCTCAACTCCACCATTCAGAATTTCCATTTTTCTTTAAGCTTCCCTGATTCCCCTTTGACATTACCTTTAGTTATTTATCTCTATTGCTATCCTCTAAGAACAGTGAAAGCTCCATGAGGGTAAGGAGTTTGTTTCTATCTATGCCCCTAGCACAATCTCTTACATATTTCAGGTGATCAATAAACACTTGTTGAATTTAAGTGAATAAATATACCATGACAGTCTATGAAGTATTTTCATACACGTTATATCATTTGCAATTATAATTGGGTCATCTTATTTACAGAAATATACAGTTATAAGATACTTTAATGTGATGTCCTTCGCATCTGTTTTTGTTTGGGAAAACACTGATTAAGTTAAATATATACTTTAATCAATTAAATTTTCCTTACATTTATTCAAAATAGAATTTTACCTGCTTCTTAATGGCATAGTTTTCACCATCTTCAGCTCTCATTTTTTCAACTTTTTCTTCTTGTTGTTTTGCTTCTTTTTCATACATCAATTTTTCTTTGACCAACCTATAAATAAATCATATTTTCTTCAATAAATCAGTTTTCTTTTTCCTACAGAAAACTTGTCATAGCTAGAAAACACAATTTTGAAAACACCACCACAGATTCTTAAAACATAAACCAACAGAAGACAAACTAGTTCGGGAGGGTGGGAAGTACAGAGGTCTATTGTGGTTGTATCTGTAATCAAGATAAATTATTTGTACTTAAATTGTGAGTAATTGATTACAAAGTAATTAAAAAGTCTTAAATTTGAATTAAAAGTCTGTGCTCATTATATTTTAAAACTGTGACTTAATTCATCTGTGCACAGTATAATCCCTTATGACATAAAAGGATGTTACCAAAGTTGGAGGGAGAAGTTTAGGGGCACAGAGGTTGAGCATGGGATTGGGAGAAGGCAGTAATGACTGTCTTCATGAATGGACATGGTTGAGCATCTGCTGATAAACCTCCTCCATCTTAACTAGGACAGTCCTCGGATAATAAGTGTATAGTCCTCCCTCTCTGCATTAACAATTTTTCTAGTTTTACAGCACCTGGGGAAAAAAGCTTATGCTCCACTAGTATTTCTCTTCAGGAATCCAGGGTTACCTCTAAGCCACAATAAGGCAATAAGCAATGCATTACATGAATCAAAAGTAGAGTCACAACACTTAAAAGCTCTGCATTTTAATTCATGGATTACTTAAAAAGCTAAGTACGTTTTTCGTAAAGTTAGACACAAGTTCACAGATCCTCTGAAATCTATCCATGGACCTCATGGTTAAGAACTTCTGTATTAGATCATGGGTAAAAAGAAGGTTTTTTTGAGGGTATAGGAAGAAGAAGGAAATGTTGAATACAGATTGATTCTTTCACATAATTTAATAAAAATGAAATGATACAGCTCTGGCCACTTACAAAGCTCAGGGAATAATTTTCCTTATGGGAAGAAAAGGGGGAACCTACCATAGTTTTTAACTTTTAGAGATGTGCCTCTGCAGTTTAAAAAAAAGTAACTGAAGAAAAATGACTTGTGATTAATCCATTTTGTTGTTAATACTAATGACATAGCAACTTTAACATTTGTAAAGCTCCTTATGTATATTATAAAGGATATCCTAGTACTGTCCTTTTGCCTTGGAAATTCTTGAAACTTATTAGATGCATCTGGGACCAGAACAGATTCCAGGGATAGTCCTGGTCCAGATGCAAATCTGCTCTCTAGTCTTTCCAGTCCCTGAAGTTTAACTAGGTCAGTGTACTGAATAGCAACATCTTGGGTAATATGCAAAAATACTTGGTAAAAAATAGTTCACTGCAGGACAACTGGAGAAAGGAAAAAATGGAAATACTAAATTCAGTATGCTGCTTGAAAAGGACTGCATTATTAACCTGAAATGTAGTCATCTGGAAGCTTAATTATATAATGGTAAACATTGTTTCGAGAGATTTGAAAGGAACTACATAAATCTGAAGTGTTACTACTGATGCCTAAATAGAACTTTTTTCATTATTACATGGTTTTAGATTAGGAATATTACATGGCAGAGGTCCTCAATCTGGAATCCATTAACTTGATTCTTAAAATATTTTTTATCACTATATTTCAGTCTAAGTAGCTTCCTTTGTAATCCTATGCATTTTATTTTATGCATTTAAAAATATTATTCTGAGAAGGGGTCCACAGGCTTCACCAAAAGACAGCCAAAGATGTCGATGACACACAAAAAAGTCAAGAACCCCAACACAGCAGATCATAATATTATAAATTTAGGGCTGGAAGGGTCCTTTAGAGGTCATCTAGTCCAGTTTCTTCATTTTACAGATGAAGAAATTGAGGCCCAAAAAGTTGGGGGAGAATGGTGAACAAGGTGTTTTGGGACTTAAATTTGAATCCTGGCTCTGCCATTCAACTAGGGCAAGTCACTTAACCTTTCAGGGACCTGTTTCTTCAACCATAAAATCAGAGCTGGACTGTAGGACCTCTAAGGTTCTTTCTAGTTCTAGCTCAATAATTCTGTCGGTCACGAGCCCAAAGTCACACAGAGCTGACAGAGCCAGCATTTTAACTCAGGTTCTCTGACTCCAAACCTAGAATGTTTTCCCACACATGGGATTTTCAAAGAACCTAAGAAACCAAAAGTACTTCTGTGATCCCATGGTCCACTCCCATATTTTACACAATAGAAAACTGAGGCCTATAGAGGATAAATGACAAACTCAATTCTTTTCTCCCTTGCCCCCTTCTTTTTTCCTTTTGGTTCAGAACTGAATTCATTGGTCAATGAAATGCTGTGGAAACATCCTTTACTTACACAGATCTACAGCTGTTCTGAAAATTACAGTCGCAGAGAGTTGTCCGTGGCTACTGAGAAATTAAGTTGTTTGCCCAGTCACAAAGTTAATAGTATGTGTCAGAAATGGAACATGTCTTCAGGATTCCAAGACCAATTCACTATTATTGCAACACAGCCTCATAGCGGATTTTCTTTTTGGTCCTACCATTTGCAAATAGATTAATCTTAAAGAAATTAAAGATATTTTCAATGTGAAAGAAACTTGAAAAGTTATAAACAGTAAACTCACTGGCACTTATATGGTCCCAAAGTAGCTTTCTAAAATCTAGGTCATTCTTTTATAGAAGCTTTAGAATAACTAGGGAGAGTACCATTTACAAAATGAAAATACGGCATTTTGAAAATAATAAACTCTGCAAAGGATAGTCATTGTAGATGATAATTTACTTTAATATTCTTCTAGTTATCTGTATTATGGATGTGACAAGCAATTTTTCTTCTTATAGAGCTCTGCTTTCCTTTCCCCTCTCTTCCCTGTCTCTGACCCCAAATGCCTTTTTACTCACAATGACTCTTGTTTCTCTCTCCCTTCCTATTTATATCTAAACTCACGCAGTCACATTTCTCCCAGACACTCTTATTTATCTTTTCTCCTAGTCCTTCTTCTGATAGTCTTCCCTCCTTTTCAACTATAGTTAAGAAATGCAAAATTTCCACTTACTGTGTTAAGCAGTGTGCTGTGCTAAGTTCTGGGTATACAAGCACAATCAAGTAAAACAGTTCCTGCCTTCAAAGTGCTTACAATCTATTGAGTGACCACAACACATAAAAGGAAACTTAAATAGAAGGGAGGAGGTACATTGAAGTGGCATGGTGTAGCACTGTCAGGGAAGTGGGTCAGGGAAGTAGAATGGAGGGTTGGGACCCAGGCAAGATAAAGCAGAAGCTGACCTGTCAGAGTAGAACGCCCTGAGGGCTGAGGAGAGTGGAGAAGGGATGGTGGGGAGGAGGAAGAAGAGGAAGGAAGGGAGGGGATAGGAGAAGAGGGAAGTGAAAAAAGAGGAGAGAGAGAGAGAGAGAGAGAGAGATTTTGAGATTTAAAGCTTGAACAATGCTTTACTCACAATAAATCCAGTGAGACAAGAGCTATATTACCTCTATTTTAAAGCTAAGGAATCTGAGGCTTTAAGAGAATAAGTGCCTTTTGTATGGCCACAGCTAGCAAGTAATCTAAAATGAGATTTGAATTTGTGGCTCCTGATTCCAAGGCCAGCAAATTCTTTTTTCTAGAATATGCCAAAGGCACATATTAACAAATTTTAAATATTCAAAGATAAGAGAATCATAAAGAAAATAATCATTTTCACTACCTAATACTACTAGTGCAATTAATATTGAGGATAAAAGGGGTCTGTCTCCTAGTGATTCAATTTTCAGGGAATATCAGCTGTAGAATGTAGAATTGATGGGAAAGAGAAATAACCAAAGTAGTAAAGCTTTGAAATCTAGCAAATTACACTAAGAAGTTCAATAAACAGCACTCTTTCCTTAGTGAAAGAGAAAAGTGGAATTTTCTGTTTGTTGTTGGTTTTGTTTTCTCTTAAAATCCACTATTTATTTATTTATTTTTAGCCTTTTTAAAAAATAATTTTGAGTTCTGAATTCTCTCCTCTCCAGCACCTGATCCAATGTGCCACCTGGCTGCCTCTGGGATCATCAGCCCTTCCCCCACCCACTGAAAAGGTAAGCAATATGATACCAATTACACAAGTGAAATAATGCAAAATATATTTCCATATTAGCCATACTGCAAAAAAAAAAAAAGAAAGAAAGAAAAATAAAGAAAGTGAGAAAATCATACTTTAATTTGTACTCAGAATTCATCAGACCTCTCTCTGGAGATGGATAGCATTTTTCATTATGAATCCTTTGGAACTGTCTTGGATTGATTTTGATATTGATTGGAGTAGCTAAGTCTTTCACAGCTAATCAACATTACAATATTGCTGTTACTATGTACAATAATCTTCTGGTTCTGCTCACTTCATTTTGCAATTAAGTCTTCCCAAGTTTTTCTGAAACCATCCTCTTAGTCATTTCTTATAGCACAATAGTGTTCCATAACAATCACACTCCACAATTTGCTCAGCCATTCCCCAACTGAAGGGCATCCCCTCAATTTCCAATTCTTTGCCACAACAAAAAGAGCTGCTGAAAATTTTTTGTACATATGGACCCTTTTCCCTTTTCTTTGATCTCTTTGGGATACAAACCTAGTAGTGGTATTGCTGGATCAAAGGGTAGGCACAGCATTTGTCATTTCTGATAGATGTAAGATGATACCTCAGAGTTGTTTTAATTTGCATTTCTCTAATTGACAGTGATTTGGAGCATTATTTCATATGATTATAGATAGCTTTAATTTCTTTTTCTGAAAACTGTCTGTTCATATCCTTTAACCATTTATCAATTGGGGAATAGCTCTTATTTTTATAAATTTGACTCAGTTCCTTATATATTTAAGAAATGAGGCCTTTATCTGAAAAATTTGCTATAATTTTTTACATTACTTCATTGTCTAAGGTACCTTTTAGCCAAATGTAGTTTCCCTAATTATTTCTTTCACTTAGTTCAATTTTTGCTTTGTCTGAGGTCATAACTGCTACTTCTGCCAAAAAAGTATAATTTTCAAAACTGCAAATATATTTGCTAAAATTTAATCCTTCTCTTTTGCTCGCTAAATAGGCCTTTTTAGACACAAAGATGTAGATAAATTAAGCTTTTATGTCAGATACTGTGCTAAGTCCTACAGATACAAATATAAACAAGCAAGAGAGCCTACATCCTAATGGGGAAAGACAATACATAAAGAGGTTCTGGGGGTGGGGGGAGAATACAAGCCAAGTGGTATGGTGAGAAGACAGCTGGGAAAGTGGCATGAAGGTCTGGATCCCCAGAGCTAAGAGACCCAACAGCACAGTCCAAGGTTTTAGGTGGGAGGTAAATGAAATGGAGGACAGAGATCAGGCAGGATGGTGATAAAGCAGAGAAAATGCTTTAAAATATCATACTCTCAAATATACAATTATATATTTGTATATAGTACATACATGTTCTCAAATGGGAAATGGTAACTAAAAGCTAGAAAAGGCTATAGGTAAAATTCAATTCAATTATTCAAATTCAATTCAAAACTTACTAGTCAAATCAAGATTTAATAGAATTTTTATTGTTTAGTTATGATTGGAGCAAGCCAACATTTTTTTCCTTTGAGGGAAAGGGGAGGGAATGGAGTAAGCATTTACAGAGTGCCTAGTATGTACTACATACATTGTGCTAAATGTTTTAGAGATCTCATTTGATTCTTCCAACAACCCTATGAGGAGATACTGTTATTATCATCATTCTGACAGTTGAAGAAACTGAGGCAAAGAGAGTTTAAGTGACTTTCCCAGGTCACACGCCTAGTTAAATAACAGGCCAGATTTGAACTGAGATCTTTTTGGCTCCTGGCCCACTGCTATAGCTACTACGCCACTTTATGTGTGTATATACTTTTTAAGTGTTTCTTATAATTCAAGGATCTACTCATGTGGGTGCCGCCTCCAGTTACCCAGACCACAACTCCTTTAACTCCTTAGTAGACTGTCTTCGTGAATTGGTGCTCTAGCCAAAAATATCACCACCTGGTGGCTAAACCTCATTAGGAACCCCTTCAAACCTGGTCTTTGACTTACTTGGATGAAAGACTTAGGGTCTTTCCAGATTGGAAGGGAGTTGAGCTTGATTAACATAATCTTTAAGTACAAAGGATCACCTTCATGCTATTATGAGGCATTTGGTATAGGACATGAGAAGTGAATTATAGTAAAATTTAAGATCTTTACAATTATTACACTAAATCTTAAGGTTCTTAATAGACTTCTACCATCTTTGGCATCAAACTTTGTTTTTGTTTTTTTGTCTATCTTCATGGTCCCAGTATTTAGCATACAGCATGTGGGATGTGCTTAATAAATCACTGTTCATTTATTAATTCCTCATCTGTTTATGGGAGGCAGTATAGTACAGTCTAAAGAATATAGTCTCTGAAGTCAGAGGCCTTGGGTTCAAATACAAACTCTACCACCTTGACTATGGTCAAGTCACAACCTCACAAGACTTCAGTTTCTTTATCTATAAAACTTGGGGTGGAAGTTGCTGGACTAGGTCGTATCTCAGAAGTCCCTTCTGAAAGTACTATATCTATGATCCTATTAAAAATTAAATTGATTACTTATATTCTTATTGTGGAAAGACAATGGCATGCTTGGACACAGAGGTGCCCATACCCCCTGAAAACCTCACAATGGGATTTAAAAACGTACCACTCTTTGGATCAGTGTAATAGATTAGGTACACAATGGAAAGCAATAAATGACCACAGTAATCTAGTGTTTGATAAACCCAAAGATCCAAGTTTTGGGAGCATATTTGACAAAAATTGCTGGGAAAACTGGAAAGCACTTTGGCAGAAACAAGGTATAAATTGATATTTCATATCATATATCAAGATAAAGTCAGTGGGGTACCTAGGTGGCACAGTGGATAGAGCACCGGCCCTGGAGTAAGGAGGACCTGAGTACAAATCCGACCTCAGACACGTACCACTCACTAGCTGTGAGACTCTGGTTGAGTCACTTAACCCCAAATGCCTCACATTAAAAAAAATAATAATGAGATAAAGTCAAAATGGATACATGATTTAGACATAAAGTATTCTATCATATGTAAAATCTATGGATAAGGGAAAGAGTTTATGACCAAACAAGAGATAGAGGTGATCAAAGGAAGTAAAATGGGCAATTTTGGTTACATGAAATTAAAAAGATTTTATACAACCAATATGGTCAAACAGAATGAAAGAAAGAAACTGCAGGAAAAATATTTTTTACAGTAAGTTTCTCTGATTAAGGCCTCATTTCTCAAATATATAGGCAACTGAGTCAAACTTAGAAAACTAAGAATCCATTGACAAATGGTCAATAGATATGAACAGGAAGTTTGCAGAAAAAGAAAGTAAAACTATCTATAGTCATATGAAAAAATGCTTTAAATCACTATTGATTAGGAAAATACAAATTAAAACAACTCTGAGATACCACCTCACACCTATGATTGTCTAACATGACAGAAAAAGAAAATGACAAATGCTGGTGGGGATGTGGAAAAATAGGGACACTGATGCACCACTGAGAGAGCTGTAGACTGGTTCAACCATTCTGGAGAACAATTTGGAACTCTGCCCAAAGGACTATAAAACTATGCACATTCTTTGATCCAGAAATACCACTATTAGTTATATATATAGCCTAAAGATATCAAAGAAAAAGGAAAAGGACCTATATGGACAAAAATCTTTATAGCAGCTCTTTTTGTTGTGGCAAATAATTCAAAATCAAGGGGATGCCCTTCAACCAGGGAATGGCTGAGCAAGTTGTGCAATATGATTGTGATGGACACTACTGTTTTATAAGAAATAACTTAAAGGGATGGTTTAAGAAAAAAACCTGGGAAGATTAATATAAACTGATGCAAAGTGAAGTGAGTAGAAGCAGGAGAATATTGTGCATAATAACAGCAATATCGTAACGTATTGACCAACTACGAAAGACTCAGCCACTATGATCAATACAATGATCTAAGACAATTCCAAAGAATTCATGATAAAAAAATGCTATCACCTCCAGAGAGATAACTGATGCAAACTTTAGTATAATTTTTTCACTTTATTTTTCTTGCCTTTTTTTTTTATAACATGGCTAATACAGAAATACGTTCTGCATTATTTCACATGTGTAACTGACAATTTTGCTTCTCTTCTCTTTTTTTTTTCTTTTTAGGCAATTGGGGTTACAGCTAATGTCAAGTGTTTGGTCTGAGGCCGGATTTGAATTCAGGTCCTCCTGACTTCAGGGCCAGTGCTCTATCTACTGCACCACCTAGCTGCCCCTAATACAATTCAAGAACCATTTTTTTTTTTTTTTGCCTTTTGGTGAGGCAATCAGGATTAAGTGACTTGCCCAAGGTTGCACAACTAGTAAGTGTCAAGTGTCTGAGGCTGGATTTTAACTCAGGTCCTCCTGACACCAAGGCTAGAGCTCTAACCTCTGCGCCAACTAGCTGTCCCCTATTGCTTGTCTCCTCAAGGTGGGGAAGAGAAACTGGAGGGAGGAAAGAATTTGGAACCTAATATTTAAAAAATAATGTTAAAAATAAATAATAATTGGAAAAAAATACATCACTCTGATTACTTGCAGACAACCCCATCAAGCTCAGGAATCCAAAGATTTACTCCAAGAGTTCTGAGAAGACTCTGGATAAACAAAATGGGGTATATGGAAAACAGTACAGGAAGCCCCAGAAGGCTCTGGGAGGAATTATTCAGTATTATTTCCAGTAGCAGCCCACACCACCAGCAAAGCTAGAAACCTGTGACTATAGGAGTCTAGACAGAAAGCAGCCTTGGGGAGAGGGGTGGGGTAGAAATCCATCCTGCACTAATAGCTATAGCTCAAATACAAATTAAAGGCTAACTAAAGCAGCACTGGCCTGTGTCAGGAGACCAGTATGGGAAAAGCCCTTGAGCCCAGCAGCAGGAAAGGACCCAGAGTAGAGCCTACAATAAGGCCTTGTGGCAAAAGGGAGCCCCTAGACAGATCCGAGAGTCAGCAGTCCTAGAGTCCTTTAAAAGGAGGGACCCAGTCTAAGTCATCACATTCAGGAATAGATAGATACCCACACCATTGACACAAGAGATTGCCCTCATAATTCAATTCCAGAGATTGACCAAAGCACAGCCCTGTTTTCTCTGCCCCTGACCTAGACAGTGAGATAGGTAAAATTAATAAACCAAGGAAAACTCTGACTACCATGAGGAAATAAATACTCTGGTTTGAGAGATGTCTAAGGGGTAAACCCTGAGGAGAATAGAGATTCCACAAGTCCAGATAAAGGTCAGAGAAAAAAAAAAATCCTGGCCATAGGGACTGCAGAAGTATCTGGAAGAAAGGAAAACAAGAGATACAGAAGAGAAAAGTTCAGGAGGCAGAATGGTAAGAAAAACTGACACCTTAAGACAATGGAAAACCTACTCGAACTAAAAGCCCTTGAAAATCAGAATGGGGGGGCAGAGCCAAGATGGTGGAGTGAAAGCGGTGACTTGCTTGAGCTCTCCCCTAAACCCCTCCAAATACCTGTAAAAAATGGCTCTAAACAAATTCTAAAGCAGCAGAACCCACAAAAAGACAGAGTGAAACAAATTTGCAGACAAAGACAGCCTGGATGGTTGATCAGAAAGGTATATCGTGCCAGGCGGGGAGAGGAGCATAGTTCAGCATGGGCGCAGGCTGCAGCAAACCTAGAGCAGGCCTCAGGGGACTGAATCACAGGCAGCTGTGGAGGTTTCCAGACTTCTCAACCCAGGAACGCCAAAGACAACTTAGAACGTCAGTGGGAAAAGTCTGTGTCTACGGTGAAAGAGAAGCTAAGTCTTAGTCACAAGTCCCGAGCACAGGCAGTGGCTGCCTCCTGAGCTTCTGGCCCACAGACTGAGGGGGAATCGAGTGGCTGATCAGAGAGGGATTGCAGGGATCTCTTTGCCAGTGCTGAGGCAGGAATCTCTTGCTTTGCCTGTGCTTGGATCTGGGTCACAGTTCTGAGGGGTGGTCGTAGGATGAGGAGGAGTGCTGGTGTGGTGGAGCTGTTATGGTTGTGGAGAGGAAACACCTCGCCCCTTATCATAGCACCCTGGAAGAACTGAAAATTTACAGGTCCCTAGAAGTATGTCTGGAAACAGCTGTACAAACCCCCGAAGCTTGGGACAGTACATTCTCCACAATGGAAACAGACTCTTACCTTAAAGAGTTTAAAACTCAAGTAACTGGCCAAGATCATGAGTAAGCAGCGCCAAAAGAGTCAGACTATATTATCTTACTTTGGTGACAAAGAAGATCAAAACATACAACCAGAAGAAGACAACAAAGTCAAAGCTCCTACATCCAAAGCCTCCAAGAAAAATATGAATCAGTCCCAGGCCTTGGAAGGGCTCAAAAGGGATTTTGAAAAGCAAGTAAGAGAAGTAGAGGAAAAACTGGGAAGAGAAATGAGAGTGATGCAAGAAAATCATGAAAAGCAAGTCAACAGCTTACTAAGGGAGACCCAAAAAAATACTGAAGAAAAATAACACCTTAAAAAATAGCCTAACCCAAATGGCAAAAGAGGTCCAAAAAGCCAAAGAAGAGAAGAATGCCCTAAAAAGCAAAACTGAACAAATGGAAAAGGACGTCCAAAAGATCACTGAAGAAAATACTTCCTTAAAAATTGGAATAGAGCAATTGGAAGCTAGTGACTTTATGAGAAATCAAGACACTGTAAAACAAATCCAAAAAAATGAAAAATTAGAACACTGTGAAATATCTCACTGGAAAAACAACTGACCTGGAAAATAGATCCAGGAGAGAGAATTTAAAAATTATTGGACTATCTGAAAGCCATGATCAAAAAAAGAGCCTAGACATCATCTTTCAAGAAATTATCAAGGAAAAATGCTCTGATATTTTAGAACCAGAGGGCAAAATAGAAATTGAGAAAATCCACCTATTTCCTCCTGAAAGAGATCCCCAAAGGAAAACTCCTAGGAATATTGTAGCCAAATTCCAGAGTTCCCTGGTCAAGGAGAAAATATTACAAGCAGCCAGAAAGAAACAATTCAAGTATTGTGGAAACACAATCAGGATAACACAAGACTTAGCTGCTTCTATATTAAGGGACCGCAGGGCATGGAATATAATATTCCAGAGGGCAAAGGAGATAGGATTACAACCAAGAATCACCTACCCAGCAAAACAGTATAACCCTTCAGGGGAAAAAAATGGTCATTCAGTGAAATAGAGGACTTTCAAGCATTCTTGATGAAAAGATCAGAGCTGAATAGAAAATCTGACTTTCACATACAAGACTGAAGTAGAACATGAAGTGGTAAACAGGAAAGAGAAATCATAAGAGACTTTTTAAGGTTGAACTGTTTACATTCCTGCATGGAAAGATGATATTTGTAACTCATGAGACCTTTGTCAGTATTAGGGTAGTTGAAGGGAAAAAATTATATGTATGTATATAGATAGATAGATGCATAGATAGATAGATAGAGGGCACAGGGTGAGTTGAAGATGAAGGGGTCATATCTGGAGAATAACATTAAGAAGTGAGAGAGCATTACACTAGGAGAAGGAGAAAGGGAAAGGTAGAACGGGGTAAATTATCTCACAAAAAAAAAAAAACCAGAAAAGAAAAGGCTCTTCCAGTGGAGGGGAAATGGGGGAAGGTGAGAGGGAATGAGTGAATCTTATTCTCATAGGATTTGACTTAAGGAGGGAATAACATACATACTCAATTGGGTATGGAAATCTGTCTTACCCTACAGGAAAATAGGAGGGGAAGGGGACAAGAGAGTAGGGGAATGATAGAGAGGAGGGCAGACTGGGAAAGGGGGTAATCAGAAGCAAATACTTCTGAGGAGGGACAGGGTCAAAAGAAAGAATAGAATAAATGGGGGGGGCAGGATACGATTAAGGGAAATAGAATTAGTTTTTCACAGCATGTCTACTATGGAAGTGTTTTGCGTAACTGCACATGTATGGCCTATATTGAGTTGCTTGCCTTTTCAAAGAGGGTGGGTGGGGAGGGAGAAGGGGAGAAAATTTGGAACCCAAAGTTTTAAAAACACATGTTTTAAAAAAAATGTTTTCACATGCAACTGGGAAATAAGAAATACAGGAAATGGGGTACAGAAATCTATCCTGCCCTACAGGAAAATAAAAGGGGAAGGGGGAAGAGACAGCAGGGAAAGCAGACTAGGAGAAGGGGTATTCAGAATGCATGCCATCTTGGGGTGGAGGGAGGGGCGAGATGGGGTGAAAATTTGGAACTCAAAATCTTGTAGAAGTAAATGTTGAAAATTAAAAATAAATTTATTAATTAAAAAAATAAAATAATAAAAAAATTATTTTAAAAAGAACAGAACCAATAAAAAACCAATTTCCCTAATGACTATTGATGAAAAATTTTTAAATAAAATACTAGCAAAGAGAGTTACAATATGAAATGAAAATTATATACTATGACCAGGTTGGATTTATACCAAGAATGCAGAGTTGGTTCAATACTAGGAAAACTATAAGAACAGCTAACCATATAAAAAACAAAAACAATAAAAATCATATGATTATTTCAACAGATGCAGAACAGCTTTTAACAAAATAGTACACCATTGCTGATTCAAAAAAAAAATAAAGAAAGCATAGAAATACCTATCTAAAATCAAGAGTAAGCATTATCTATAATCATCAGAAATATTAACTGCTCCTGTGTAGGCCAAGCCAACATAGTAATAATGATAATAGTACCTAAGTTAATTTACTTATTCAGTGCCATCCCAATCTATCATATAGAGCTAGGAAAAAGATAATAAAATTCAACCAAAGGAAAAAGTCAAGAATAGCAATGGAATCAATGGGAAAAAATGGTGAAGGAAGGGGGCCTAGCAGTACAGACATCAAATTATACCACAAAACTGTAATCATCAAATTTGGTACTAAACTGACAAATAGAGTGGTTGATCAATGGAACAGATCAGGTACACAATTTAAAGAAGCACAGCATAAATAAGCACAGTGATCTAGTGTTTGATAAACTCAAATATCCCAGCCACTGTGGCAGGAACTCATGATGTGACAAAAACTATTGAGAAAACTTGAAAATAGTCTGGCATAAATTGGACAAAGACTAATATCTGACACTGTATACCAACACCCAAAATGATTGGCCATAAAGGGTGATATAAGCAAATTAATGGAGCACAAAAGAAATTACCTGTTAGATCTCTAGGGAAGATCTGCACATGTGTTCTACAGGGGAAGAGTTCATGACCAAACAATAGATACAGAGGCTCACAGGAGGCAAACTGGATAATTTTAGTTACATAAAGTTGCAAAGTTTACATACAAACCAAATGAATGCAGCCAAAATTATAAGAAAAGCAGGAAACTAGGGGGAAAAAAATCTTTGCAGCAAGTTTCTCTAATAAAGATCTCATTTCTTAAATATATAAGGAAATTTACATGAATAAGAGCCATTCTCCAATTGATAAATGGTCAAGACATATGAATAGACAGTTTTCAGAGGAAGATATCAAAGCTTTCAATAGGCATATGAAAAAAAAGCTCTAAATCACAAATAGTTGGAGAAATGTAAATTGAAAGAACTCGAGATACTACTTCACACCCATTAGATTGACTCAGAAGACAGAAAAGGAAAAGGATAAATGCTGGAGGGGATATGGGAAGATAGGGACATTTATGTACTGTAGGTAGAGTTATGAACTAGTTCAACCATTCTGGAGAAAAATTTGGAAGTACCCTTTGACCCAGAAATACCACTACTAGGTCTGTATCCCAAAGTGATCAAAGAAATAGGTGGGGGAGAGAGAGAATTCGAAACTACTGGCTATGTAACTTAGTATCTGTATAACTGGGCAATTCACTGTCCCCCTCTGAGAATCAGTTTACTCTTTTGTAAAAGTGAGGGGTTGAATCCAATGACCTCTAATGTCCCTACGTTCTATGCATATGAAATGATGCAGAGAAAAATAAGCAGAACCATGAGAACACACAATAATTACAGCAATGTAAATGAAAAAAATAATTGAAAAGAAGCTGAACTCTGAGTAACATGAAAAAAAAAGGTGTAGACCCTGGAGGACAGGCCTCTTTCCCTTATGACAGAGAAAGAAACTATTAGGACAGAGTATTTTATTCACTATCAATAGCTACAAAGTTTCTGTATAAGGTGTTTTCACTTTTGTGTACACGGCTTGTGTGTGCACAATATGTTCGTTACAATAAAAGGCTTACTGTGAGGGTGGGAAATGACTGTAATATCAAGACAAAAGACATCAAATATTAGAAATGTTCTCTACCCTAAAAGAGCTTATGATTCTAGTTCAGACCAGAAATAAGCATATTAAAAAGTTACATATTTATAAAAGATATTAATAACATTATATGTAAACTCTTTCAAACTCTAAAATATATATACTTTTAATGATATACAAGCCAGCCTGTGGTTAATAGCCAAATGAATTCTACAAGTAACTGCACAAAAATCTAGAGGAAGATTTCCCCTTCAGGTTAAGATGACCATGGAATACTCTAGGGAACAAGAAGTATGGATATTAGCTGAGTTTTAGAAGGATGGCTAACATTTAAACAGTAAGTTCTCTGCACAAATGATTCTAAACTTTTTCTACTTCCCTTAAGTTCCCCAATCACTGTAAACTTTTCATCCTTCCATCATACTTCAGAAGACATATCTCCTTTCATCCTTCCATACGTGGGTTAAGTTTCACTCCTCAAACCTCCCCCAGGTCTTTTCTGATGAATTATTCAGGTAGAGCAATGGACAGAATGCTGGACTTGGAGTTAAGACCTAAATTCAAATCCTGCCTAAGATATTTATTAGCTGTGTGACATGGGGCAAGTCACTTAATTTCTCCCAGATTCAGTTTCCTCATCTGTAAAATGGGGATAATAATAGAACCTATCACACATGTGATGGTCAAATGAAATAACACATAAAATGCGTTGAAAAACTTAAAATTATATATATAGATATATATATGAGTATATATATACATATATATAAATAAAAATGCTAGCTATTATAAGCATCTAAATTTTTTTTACATTCCATTAGTTTCTGGCTCCCTCTTTACGTTTTCAAACACATATGTACAGCTCAAAACCAAGCTCACACAATAACTCCAAAGCACCTTCAAGCTACAGTCCAGTTTCTTACCTTCCTTTCAAAGACAAGTTTTCTGGATGAGTTAGCCTCCATTTACTCTATTTTAGAAAGAAAATACTAGAGGAAAGAAGGAAATTATGTAAGCAAATATGGCAATTTTTTCTGATAGGCTCTATTCCATATACAAATTTTGCATTTTGTAAGACATTTTTCCAAAAACAAAACAAAACAAACAAACAAAAAAAACCATTACCAACAAAAACAGGCAAAACGGTAATTTTTAAATAGTAACTAAGTCATGGCAAAGATATTCACCATTTCCTGCCCTCTCTGTTTAATAACTATTTCCAGTCAACTGTTATTATAAAAAGCAGTTTCAAGGACTGGGACAAAGGTTTGTAAGTATATGAATATATGTGAGAAGAAAGTTTGTAAAGAACTGGAATCTTTATATGGTAATTCATTCAGTCAATAAATATAAAACATTTTGCAAACCATAAAACTCTAAATATATTTCAGCCATTATTTTTAAGTACTTACTAGCACAAACAGGGCTTGGCACTATAAGAGAAACAGTCCATAATCCTTATTGAACTTACAAACTGGAATAAGACACATAGATAAGATAGAATTTATAAGACAGATAACTAAATATATCTACATATACATATGTAATGAGATTTCTTTCTACATATGTATGCAATACAAAATATAAGCAAATAAAGTGCTATTCAAAACCTAAAAGGGAAGGTGCTTACCAGGGGGAAGGACTGTATTCATGAAGGAGGTGGTATTTGAGTTGAATTTTAAAGGACTAGTAGGAACTGAAAAAGCAAAGAGAGGGAAGGAAGGCATTTCACACATAAAGAACAGCAGGAGGAATGGAAGTGAGAAAATAATGAGAGTAGATAAGTTTTCAGAAATAGGAATTACAGAATATAAGTTCCATAACGCTTTGGTGAATGAAGACAAAGAATGGCATATGGTTAGTTCTCCAGCTCTACTGAGACTGTATTATGCAAGGATGGAACATATTATAGAATGCTTGGGACAGAAAGCTCTCATAGAAATAGCTTCTTATGGACTTTCTTGGGATATATGCCTTGCAGTGCAATCAATGGGTCAAAGAACTTGATCTTATCCACTTTATTTGTGTAATTCCAAACTCTTTTCAAGAATGGCTATACTGTTCTCAGATGAAGAAACTAAAGCCATCTATATTCATATGAAAAAATGCTCTAAATCACTATTGATTAGAGAAATGCAAATCAAAACAACTCTGAAGTATCACATCACCCTATCAGATTGGCCAACATGACAAAACAGGAAAATGATAAATGTTGGAAAAGATGAAACACTAATGCATTGTTGGTTCAGTTGTGAAATGATCCAACCATTTTGGAGAGCAATTTGGAACTATGCCCAAAGGGCTATAAAAATGTGCCTACCCTTTGACCCAGCAATAGCACTTCTAGGGCTATATCCCAAAGAGATCATACAAATGGGAAAAGGACCCACATATACAAAAATATTTATGGCAGCTCTTTTTGTTGTGCAAAGAATTGGAAATTGAGAGGATGCCCAACAATTGGGGAATGGCTGAACAAGTTGTGGTATATGAATGTAATGGAATACTATTGTGCTATAAGAAATGATGAACTAGTCTTCAGAAAAACCTGGAAAGACTTGTATGGACTGATGCTAAGTGAAGCGAACAGAACCAGAAGAATGTTGTACACAGTAACAGTCACGTTGCGCGATGACTAACGTTGATAGACTTAACCCTTCTCAGCAATACAATGATCTAAGACATCTCTAAAGGCCTCATGATGGAAAACGCTATCCACAGCCAAAGAAAGAACTATGGAATTTGAATGCAGATCGAAGCATACTATTTGCTATTTTTTTTTCATCTGTTGTGTTTTGTTTCCCCTTTCCGGTGGATCCTCCCATTGGTTGTAATTCTTACTTACAACATCACTAATGTGAAAATGTTTAATAGGAATGTATATGCATAGCCTATATCAGACTGCATGCCGTCTTGGGGAGGGAAGTGGTGAGGGAGGGGGAGAAAAATTTAAAACTCAAAAGCTTATGGAAGTGATGGTTGATAAATCAAAATAAATAAATTTTAAAAAAAAGAATGGCTATACCAATTCGCAGCTCTGCCAACAATGCATTAGTGTGTCCAACTTTCTACAACCCCTCCAAGATTGATTATTCCCACCTTTTGTCCTCTGCCAATTTGTTCGGGGTGAGATGAAATTTCAGGATTTTATTGACTGATTTTGGTTATATTAGGTAGAGCAAAAACTGAAATAGTCATTTAAATAAATGTTTTAGTCTTTAAAGAATCTCTGGAAGAGGAATGCTGAGAAACCATTATTCTAGAGGTAATTAAGAAAATTTAATTAGTTGAGTATTCAAAGTCTCTTTGCCATTAAAATTTTATCAAACATTTATACTCCAAGGACCAGTTTAATAGTAATAGACAGTTCATGATTTAGAAACTTTGTTTCTTACGTGACTTTGCATATATGAAGCATAGCAAATGATCAAAAAAAGTTATGTGATTGGAATAAAATTTTGAAAGTCAGTAAACAAGCCCATTGCATTGACACACCTTTGTCAAGAATTCAATGTTTGTTTGTTTTTTAATTCAATTGTATTTTCAGTTTTGAATTACTTCTCTTTCCCTCTCCCCTCCCCACCCATTGGGAAGGCAAGAAAAACAATACCCATCACAAATATGTATAGTTATGCACATTAAATCCTTACCTTACCTAAGTCAGGAAGGAAGGGAGGGTGGGAGGAAAGGACTTATGCTTCAATCTGTAATCTGGGTCCCTCAGCTCTCTATCTAGATGGAGGTGAGCAGCACGTTTTATCATGAGTCCTTTGGAGTTGTGTGTTGATCAGAGTTACCAGGTCTTTCAAAGTTGATTGTTTTTACAATATTGTTATTTCTGTGCAAATTGTTCTTTTGGGCCTGCTTACTTCACTTTGATTCAGTTCATATAAGTTTTCTCAGGTTTTTCTGAAACCATCCTTTTCATTATTTCTTATAGCACAACAGCATTCCATATCACAATCATATACCACAATTTGTTCAGACATTTACCAATTGATGGACATCTCTTCAGTTTTCAATTCTTTGCTGCTATAAAAAGTTGCTATGTTTTTGTATATATGAATACTTTCCATCTTTCTTTGATTTCTTTGGGGTATAGACCTACTAGTGATATTGCTGGGTAAAAGAGAATGCTGTTTAATAGCTTTTTGACATAGTTCCAAATTAACTGCAGAATGACTAGACTATTTCAAAGCTCTACCAACAGTACATTACTGTACCTATTTTCCCACATCCCTTGTAGTATTTGTCATTTTCTTTTGTCAACTTAGCCAGTGTGAGTACCTCAGAGTTGTTTTAATTTGCATTTCTTCAATCATTAGTTATTTAGAATATTTTTTAATGTAACTATTGATAATTTTTATTTCTTCCTCTGAAAATTACTTGTTCATATCCCCTTGGCCCTTTATCAATTGGGAAATGGCTTTTTTTCTTGTAAATTTAACTGTTTCATAAAATGAGACCTTCATCAGAGAAACTAGTTGCAAAAGTTTTTTCTAATTTCCTTTTCTTCTAATGTAATAAAATTTCTACATTTTACATCCTGTAAACTTCTCTATCTCTTGTTTAGTCATGATGAACTTCTCCCCTAGTCATAGATCTGATAGGTAATTTCTTCCATGATCCATTAATTTGCTTATGATGCCATCCTTTATTCTAAATCACGTACCCATTTTGAGCTTATCTTGGTATACAGTGTCAGATGCTGATCTATGTCTAGTTTCTGCCACACTACTTTACAATTTTCCCAATAGTTCTTTGTCAAATGGTGAGTTCTTGCCCCAACAGCTGGTATATTTGGGTTTATCAAACACTAGATTACTGTGTTCATTTATACTGTGCTTCTTTAAATTAAGTACCTAATCTGTTCCATTGACCAAACATTCTATTTGTTATTTAGTACCAAACTGTTTTGATGATTACAGCTTTTTGGTATAATTTGAGATCTAATCCTGGCTAGCCCTCCCACCCCCTTCCTTTAGCTTTTTTTTTTTATTTGATTCCCTTGAAATATCAAGGCCTTTTGTTCCTCCAGATAAATTTTATTGTTTTTTCTAGCTCTACAAAGTAATTCTTTGATAGTTTGATTGGTTCAGTACTGAATAAGTAATTTAATTTAGGTAATATTATCATTCTTACTATGTTGGCCTGGCCTATCCAGCAGCAATTAATAATTATCTAGATCTTTATTTGTATGAAGAGCGTTTTATAACTGTGTTCATACAGCTCCTGCGTATGTCTTGGCAGGTAGACTCCCAAGTATTTTATACTATCAGTAGTTATTTGAAATGGAATTTATATATCTTTTTCTGCTGCATTTTGTTAGTAATACACAAACTGTGTAGCGTAATTTTATATTTTGCAACTGTGTAGAAGTTGCTATTGGTTCCATTAGTTCTTTAGCTGACTCTCTAGGGTACTCTAAATAAACTATTACATTATCTGCAAAAAAATAATAGCTTTGTTTCTTCTTTGCTTGTGCTTAGTCCCTCAATTTCTTTTTCTTGTCTTATTGCTATACCTAGCATTTTTAGTACAACACTGAATAGTAATGGTGATAGTGGACACTTTTGCTTCACTCCTGATTTTACTGGAAAGGCTTTAGTGTTTTTAACAGGAATGAAAAGCGTTGTATTTTGTCGAAAGCTTTTTTTTCCTCTACCAACATAATCATGTTTTTTTTTTTGTTGGTTTTGTTACTAATATGGTTAATTATGTTTATAGTTTTCCTAATATTGAACCAGCTCTGCATTCTTAGTATAAATGAAGTCTGGTCACAGTATACGATCTTTTGTGTTATGCTGAAATCTCCATAGTAATGTCTTATTTAAAAATTTTGCATCAATATACATTAGAAAAAATGGTCTAGTTTTCTTTCTCTCTTTTGACTCTTTTTGGTTTAGGTATCAAGATTATATTTCTGTCACAGAAAGAATTTGGCAGGATCTTCTCTTTTTTACCTTTTCTCACCAAACAGTTCAGTACCAGAATTAATTTTTCTTTAAATGCTTGGTAGAATTCACTTGTAAATCCACCTGGTCCTATCTTTCCTTTTGGGAGTTTATTTATGGCTGATTCAATGTTTTTTTCTAAGATGCAGTTATTTAAGTATTCTATTGCCTATTCTGTTAACCTGGGAGATTTATATTTTTGTAAATATTCATCCATTTCACTTTGTCAGTTATATTGGCATATAGTTACGTGAAAGAACTAATAATTGCTTTTTTTCTTCGTTGGTCATGAATTATTTTTTTCATTTTTGATACTATTAATTTGGCATTCTTCTTTCTTTTATTCAAAATGACTACTGGCTTACCTATTTTATTAAAGTTTTTTTAAACTCCTAGTTTTATTAATTAACTCAATTATTAAAATTTTAATTTCATTAACCTCTCCTTTGACTTCTTTCTAGGACTTTTACTTTGGTGTTTAATTGAGGGTTTTTAATTTGTTGGTTTTCTAGTTTGAGGTGTTCGGTTTTTTTTAAAGTCGCTTGTCCAATTTGTTGATATGCTCTTTCTCTTTTAGTGATTAAAAAAAAAGTTTTAGAGATATAAATATTTGCAAGTACTGCTCTGACTGCATCCAAAAATTTTGGTATTTTCTTCACTGTGAACCTCATTTTTAACAAAATTATTGATTGCTCCTATGATTTGTTCTTTGATCCACCCATTCTTTAGAATTAAGTTAGTTTTCAATTAATTTTTAATATATGCATCAATAACTTTTTATTAAGTGTATTTTTATTGCACTATGGTAGGGAAAATGCATTTAACGTTTCTACTTTTCTGCATTTGTCAGTTTTCCATGCAATGATATGTGCTCAATTTTTGTGGAGGTGTCATATACAGTTGAGCATAGGTATATTCCTTTTCCATTCCCATTCAATATTCTCCAGAGATCTATCAAATCATATCCAATTTTCCTAAAATTCTACTCATCTCTTTAACTTCTTTATTATTTTATGGTTAGATTTATCGAGGTCTGAGGGGATGTAAACTGAGGTCTCTCACTATTATAATGTTACTATTTTCTTCTTCTAACAACTTTTTCAATAGTAATTTAGATGCGATGTCATTTGGTATGTATACACGCACACATATTCAGTATGATATTAAATCATTATTTATGGTACCTTTTGGTAAGATGTAGTTTCCCTGTTTATCTCTTTTAAAAATCCAATTTAAAAATGCTCTACGGTGTCCTTTTATTAACACATAAGCATTCCTTTACCTTAAAAAAAGTGTTAAATATGTCCCTCGTATTAATATTTTGAAAAAAAAATTGTTCATGCTACTTCTTACCTCAGTCTGACCTAATGAGCAACTGTGATTCAACAAACTAAATTAAGCCCCTAAAAGAAAGAAAGAAAGAAAGAAAGAAAGAAAGAAAGAAAGAAAGAAGGAAGGAAAGGAAAAACTATAATAGTGAAAAGTCTCTGAGTAATGAAGTGCTAATCCAAAAGGTTCTGATCCTATCTCAAGGACTATCTGAGACAAATATATGGACAAGTCTCAGTGTATACACTGAAATCCTTACTTTTTAATCTGTAAAATAAGGACAAACTAGGCATTGATGTTGTGTTGATGAATAGCATGACTTACTGAATAACACCTCATAAATTTGTATTTTATTCATTTAGAATCTAATACAACATAGGCAAAAAAACTCATTAAAAAAGCTAATATAGTATAATATATATGTGTATGTGTGTATGTGTTTGTGTGTGTACAGATATACATACTATATAGATTTAACCTACTTGAATAAAGACCAACAAGTTGTTTTCAAAGCCTAGAAAAACACTTTCATTGTTGCATTTATTTATAAGAAGGAATGGCTCATTGCAAATTATTTTTATTTACTATATTAACTATCAGACTCCGTAAGACTCAATCCCTTCCTTTTTCCTCTCCATGTTATTACTGAGTCTGACAACCACAGGTATATCTCATTTAACACAACACATCCTTGGAGAGGACAAGTTTACATTGAATGCTCATAAATTTTATGTTTTCTTATCTCAAATTACAATTTCAGAATTGTTTTCACAGAAACAATTCTGGTTCTAAGACATTTTAACTGTTTAAGAAATGCATCAACTATTTAAAGTTTACACATTTAACAAAAAAAACTCTAATAAAACAATAATATTCAATAAGTCAAATAAATCACAGGAAATGAAACTGGTGATTAAGATGAAGAAAGAATTTTCATAATTTTTTTCATTCATAAAATGAAGAAGAAGATGGGTGTTTCTTTTTTTCTTCTTTGCTTGTGCTTAGTCCCTCAATTTCTTTTTCTTGTCTTACTGCTATACCTAGCATTTTTAGTACAACACTGAATAGTAATGGTGATAATGGACACTTTTGCTTCACTCCTGATTTTACTGGAAAGACTTTAGTGTTTTTAACAGGAATGAGTGTTGTATTTTGTCAAAAGCTTTTTCTTCCTCTACCAACATAATCATGTTTTTTTTGTTGTTTTGTTATTAATATGGTCAATTATGTTTATAGTTTTCCTAATATTGAACCAGCTCTGCATGAAGAAGAAGATGGGTGTTTGAATTTTTCTTTGGCTGTATCTTTTTACTTGCTTGGCTCTTTAAAGTCAATTCACCTTTCAGTGTCTCAAGTTTCCCCATCTAAATAACCAGGGTATTGTAAGAGATGATTCAGTCAAATTCAAACAAGATGTATTAAGTTTTGTGCAGAATTATAGGTTAAGTGTGAGTAGAAGATGTAAAGTTTGGGTGAAAACACTGTTCTGCCCTCATGTCGCTCACGGCCTAGAAGGGATAGATACAAAATTACAAATAAGCACGTAAGACAGCAACAGAGTAATAATAAGCACAATGTGAAATTTGAGCCAAGGGATAAATCATTACAGACTTTTAGTAAAGTATAAATATGATGAAGCTATAAAATAAATAGGACTATATAACCTCTATACTTAAGAAGGCATAATTAAAGAGCCCTGATTATTTTTTTGTTTGCCTTCAAGTCTATTTATACTCAAAAACAAAAAGAAGATTATTTAAAAATTTTAAAAAAGGCAAGAGCGAAAGAAAAGAAGTTAGGACCATGGCAAAACACTGAAAAAGAACACTTACTTGGCTTTTTGTAACCAAGATCCAGAATCTTATTTTGGTTAAAAACTCATAATTCAGTAAAGTACCAGCTTGACTTTAGGAACAAGTAGGAATGATCTCAGCTATTGGGAGCAAGAACTCATGACAAAAATTTCTGGGAAAACTTGAAAGCAGTCTGGCAGAAACCAGGCATGGACCAACTAGTTTTACACTGTATCCCAAGATAAGCTCAAAATGGGTATATGACCTATACATAAAGGGCATATTATAAGCAAATTAGGGAAGCACAGAAGAAATTACCTGTCACATCTATGGATAGGGGAAGAGCTCATCATCAAACAACAGACACAGAGATTCATGGGAAATAAAATGCCTTTGATTACATATAATCAAAAAGGTTTTGCACAAACAAAACCAATGCAGCTTAGAAGAAAAGCAGGAAACTGGGAGAAAATTACAGAAAATTTCTCTGATAGAGGTCTCATGTCTCAAATATATATGTGTATATACATACATATGTGTGTATATATATGTGTGTGTGTATACGTGTGTGTGTGTGTGTGTGTGTGTGTATACCTGAGCCAAATCTGTAAGAATAAGAGCCACTCTCCAATTGAGAAATGGTCAAGGGTTATGAACAGGCAGCTTTCAGTGGAAGAAATCAAAGTTTTCAATAAGCGTAGGAAAAATTGCTCAAATTCACCAATAATTAGAGAAATGCAAATTAAAATAACTCTAGGATACCACCTCATATCCATCAGCTTGAAAGACAGTAAAGGAAAAAGACAAATGTTGGAGGGGCTGTGGGAAAATAGGCATACTAATGGACTACTGGTGGAGCCGTGAACTAATCCAAACATTCTGGAGACTTATTTGGAACTATATCCAAAAAGCTACTAAACTGTGTAATCCCTTTCATCTAGCAGTACCACTACTAGGTCTATTTACCAAAGATAGCAAAGAAAAAAGGGAAGGACCCATACGTACAAAAAACATTTATAGTAGCTCTTTCTGTTGTAGCAAAGAACTGGAAACTGAAGGGATGTCCATCAATTGGAGAATGGCTGAACAAGTTATGGTAGATGAATGTGATGGAATGCTATTATGCTGTAAAAAATGATGAAGGGGGTGGTTTGAGGAAAACCAGGAGGACCTGAACAAACTGATACAAAGTGAGGTGAGTAGAACTAGGAGAGCAATTTAAACAGTAACCTCAATATTGTAAAGATAATCAACTGTGAAAGACTTAGTAACCCTGATCAAAACACTGATGCCCCACAATTCCAAAGGACTCATGAGGAAAAATGCTATCCATATCTAGAAAGAGAACTGATGGTCTCAGAATATAGACTGAATCATATTTTTTTCTCTTTCTTCTTTTTTCCTGAACATGAATGATACAGAAGTATGTTTTGCATGACTTAATACATATAACAGATATTGTAATTCTTGTCTTTTCAATGGATAGGGAGTAGATGGAAGAAGAGAGAATTTGAAACTGAAAATTAAAATAAAACTGAATTTTTAAAAAAAGGAACAAGTAGGAATGAAAGTAAGATTACCCAATGACAACTGGATGAAATGTGGTAAATACAGTCATTAAAGCACCTTTAAACCTTAAAGGGGTAGACTGATGATTAGATATTGTTATTGGTTATTAAAAATCAAATCTTCATATTTCCAATGCCAGTAGCACCCAGAACATAGCAGACAACTAATTAAATTGAAGGCACATATTTATAATGTGTAAATGTGAACATGCACTATAAAATTCCTTAGAAAATCTCATTATTTCTGATTTTTCACTAAAGGTGACTGACCTCTATCCTCCTTCTGCCCCATTCCATCAAACCAATTCAGCTAAAAAATTAGAATGGAAAGAGTCAAATGGGGGGAAAAAAAATCTTTGCAGGTGGTTTCTCTGATAAGGGTCTCAATTCCAAGATAAAGAAAGAAATAAAATGCTTCAAATTTAAAAAAAAAAAAAGAAAGAAAGAAACGTTCCCTAATGGATAAATGGTCAAAGGATATGAACAGTTTTCAAAAGAAATTTAAGTTTTCAATAGCAATACAAAACAATGCTCCAAATCTCTAATAATTAGAGAAACTCAAATTAAAACAACTCTGTGGTTCCATTTTATACTCATCTGATTGGCAAAACTGACAAAAAGGAACATAAAAAATATTGGAGGGGCTGTGGGAAAACAGATACTCCACTGGTCCAGCCAGTCCATAAAACACTTTGGAACTATGCTCCAAAAGTCACTTATCTGTCTATATCTTATACTATTAATAGCCCTCTCTCCCCTGCCAAAGAGATCAAAGAAAGCAGAAAAGCATCTATATGTACAAAAACATTTATAGCAGCTCTTTTTGTGGGGGCAAAGAATTGGATTCTAAGGGGATGTTCATTAATTGGGGAATGACAACAAATTATGGCATACAAATATAATAAACATTATTGTCCTGTAAGAAATTATGTCCTCAAAGCATATGCAGTTTTATTTTTTTCTAGACTTGTGATCTGATTGGTGTGGGTTATCAGGAAGGAAACTTCCAATACTAATGCACATCAACAACTGTTCTATAGCTTAAATAGTCTCAGGGAGTTGCCTGGGTTAACTGATTTGCATAGGATCATAGGACCAGCATGTGTTAGGGACTAGACCAGGGGTGGGGAACCTTTAACCTTGAGGCCACCTGTGGACCTCTTGGTCCTCAAGTATGGCCCTGTGACTGAATCCAAACTTCATAGAATCCCCTTAATAAAAGGATTTGTTCTGTAAAACTTGGACTCATTCAAAAGGCTGTACCCAAGGACCTAAAATGCCACATGTGGCCTCAAGGCAGCAGGTTCCTCACCCCCAGACTAGACTTAAATTCTGGTATTTTTACTTCAAGGATGGCTCTCTATCTACTATGTATGTCATGCTGCCTTTCACATATATAGTGCTATCATAAAAATAAAACTCCTAAAAGGTGTAAAAGTAGTTAGCTAGGTCGATAGTTATTGATACTCATCTAGTCACTCCCCTTTTTTTGCAGCAGCAGTAATAGGTTGTGAGATGGCCCCACAGTTTTGTCTCTCCTCCTCCTTCAGATATCGATCTTTGAATGCTTTCATAATTTTTTTTTGCAACCAGCAAAGACCTTCTCTCTGTAACCCAGTCTTGTCCAGCTATTTTTCCCATCTTTTTTCTATTCAGTGAAATTTCTACTTCCTCTAATAAGAACATCCAGAACTATGATATCAAACTGAAATGTGGTAGCTCTACTGACCTGAACAGTGAAAGAGGTTTGTTACAAAGTTCTTTACAGATCTTGTCCTTATTTTTGTCTATATGTTGCTATTTCTAGGTTCAAATTTAAATGCCTTCAGAACAATTGTTCTTCCTTGGATTTCTTACCAAGCTTCCTAAAACTAATTGTACCCTTCACTCTTTGTTTTACAAGCAACAATTTCAAACAATCTTTTAACATCCTTACCCCTAAGACTTCACAAGCAAGTTTATATGTGAAACTGATGTCCCTGATTGCCATCATTTTCTCCTTTGAAAATAAGTTAAAGAAAAAAAAAGGAAAAGAAAATAAGTTAAGTTTTGCTGTCTAAGGCAATTTTTAAGTTTTTTGGTGTCCTTGTATAGCAGCTGATTTCATTCATGAAATTTTTGAATGGAATTATATTTGGTGTCAATGTACTTTAATTCAGCCATATTACCTTTTTTTTTTTTGGCATAATAACTTGCTAAGCAGGTCCAAACAGAGTTGTTTCAGTTGCCAAGTACATTTTTTATTTTTTTTTTCCCTAGCTTTATACTCATTTTTATCTTGGCCTTAACAAGTTGCTGGTCTAACTGAAACACAGGCAACTGATTCAGAAACAACTCATACATTAGTGTACAGTCATTTCCAGACTGTTAAAATACAACCAATTTTGCTTTGTGTGATGCTGTCTGGGGTACTTGCCACATTCAGTACTTCCTGGTTCTTTTCTTCAAAAAAGTATTCATTCATGATGTATATATGTGAAACTTCTGTGTAGACCACAGGTCTTTGGCCTGTCTTCTTCCTTACTCTTGATTCTGATCTTCCAACTTTTTTTTGTTGTTTTTACCATTCCCAACTTCACATCAAAATTTCTGATTATCAAAGTACAGCATACACTGATTTAACCTGAAGGATCTTTCTCCTACTAAATCCTTACATGACTCTTCTGTCTGTAAGTACCAGACAACAAATATTGCATAAGCTTCAATTATTTTCACTGTGGTCTTTTTATAAATACTAATGAGAGCTACCATACAAATGATATTATTACAAATCTAAAATAGCTCCTAATTCAAATGGGATATTCAGATTAAAGAATTTAGTGTATTTATTAGCTCATAATTAGGTAGCTGTAGCCTTTTTTCTCTCTGGGCCACTAAAACGCAGGGGATGGGAATATAGGAGAAGAAATCATGTCAAAGTTACATGACAGGCAACATGGTAAAGTAGTAAAAATGTCAGATAAAGTCACAGTCCTCAGGTTTGAAGTCTGCTTCTCTTGCTTAATAGTTGTATAACCTTGGGAAAGTTACTCACATATTAGTTTCCCCATATGTAAATTAAGAGGATTTAACTAGATGATTTAAGATTCCTACCACTTCTAAGCTTTTTTTTTTTTTAAAGGCAATTGGGGTTAAGTGACTTGCCCAGGGTCACACAGCTAGTAAGTGTGAAGTGTTTGGTCTGAGGCCACATTTGAACTCAGGTCCTTCGGACTTCACGGCCAGTGCTCTATCCACTGCATCACCTAGCTACCCAACCACTTCTAAACTTTTAACTGCAGAAAAAAAAGTAACTTTAAAAAAACACCTTAAAGTAAAATAAAAAGGTATTATTCTATTTTTAATTTAAGAACAAAAAACATAAATACCAAATAAATATAAAAAAGAGATAAAAGACAAAAATACTGAAAGAAAAAGACGAATTCAAAGAGAGAGGCAAAGAAACATGTAAATAATCCCATACAGTTTGCACTTTGAAATAAATTCACATTATACAGATTTGACTGTATATAAAGAAACACCTATGTTAACTTTACTGTAGAGTACCGTGCTCTCTCCTTGCTCCTGCCCCTTGGCTAGGTATTCCATGGCTTCCCAACCCCACCCACCCCACCAAAAAAAAAAAAAATTCTACAAGTGAAAGCAGAAAAACAGATGCATGGAAGTCCAGGTAAGGAATTCCCACTATCAATTACAATGAACACCTTTACAATTTATAGTGTTCTAGAGGTATCTGGGATCCAAGGTCATTAAAGCCAGTAAGTATCAAAGGTGAGACTTGAACCTAGATCTTCCTGACTCTAAGCTTTCTATACTTTATCCAAGGCTGCCTCCTTCTGAAATGCCACAAGTTTAATGAACATAATACTTTGTTCCTAAGAGGCACTTACTAAGTGGTTGTTAAATAAATAAGTCCTTTCAGTCCCACATTCTAAAAGGATTATTTTATGTAAATACAGTATTTTAAGGCATTGAAGAGTTCCATTACAACTTTTTTGGAACTATTCCTTACTGACTAAATAAAACAGAATCTGTAGTACTTTCTGGTCTTGAAGGTTTGCTTGGACAGGCAGGAAACACCTAAAACACTCTAACAAAGATCTCTACAGTCACGTAAAATCTAAATTTATATAAAATAACCATTTTAGCTATAAACTAGAAAAGAAAATAAACTATTACAGGGCTTAGAATTCCATTGACTAGGCAGACAATGGCATAAAGTCTCTCATGTTACCCTTACGAGCAAAATAAAAGCATGTGGGATACATGATAGTATAGTAAAGGTTGATTTTTAAATGGCTGAATAAAGAGATTCAAAAAATAGCCTTTAAAGGCTTGATGTCAACTTAGAGGGAGGTCTCTATGGAATGCTATAGCAATCTGTCCTTGGACAGATGGTATTTAACATTTTTATCAATGAATGGATGAAGCCATAAAAGGTATGCTTGTTAAGTTTGTAGATGATGTACAAATGAAAGTGAAAGTTAATACAATGGATCCAAAAAGATCTTGATAGGCTAGGATGATGGATCAAAAATAACAAGATGAAATTTTAAAGGGACAAATGTAAAGTTCTACATTTTAATTTTTAAAAAGTCAACTTTTCCAGTAAATTACCCTCAGTATCACTAAGCCCTCTCCCATCTTCAATCTCCTATCTACTGCCTCCGTCCCTGTTACCTACACATCCCCCAGCCTTAAAAAATAAAAACAAAACCAAAAAAACTCTCACTTGATCTTACATGCCTGATAGCTATTGTCCTGTATTTCTCCTCCGTCTCCTGGTTTTGCTTCTGTTAGACTGCTTTTTTTCAGTTTCCTTTATTGATTCATCATCCATGTCATAGCTTCTAATACTGGGTCCCCCAAGCCTTTGTCCTGGGCCTTCTCTTTTCATTCTATACTATCTCATTTGTTGATCTCATCAACTTCCATGGACTCAATTATCATCTCTATGCATATCATTCCCAAAGTTATATGCCTAGCTCTACCCTCTACGCTGAGCTACAATCCAGCATCTCCAGCTGCCTCTTAGACATCTCAAAATGGATGCCCCATGAGAATCTCAAACTCAATATGTCAAAAATAGAACTCACTGTCTTTTCTCTCCAAGCCTTTCCTTTCTGAACTTTCCTATTACTGTGGAAGACACCACCATCCTTCCACTCACTCAGGACCACAACCTTTGTGTTACTCTCAATTTTTGCTCATCCTACATATCAAATCCATTGCCAAAGTCTGCTGTCTCTCTCTCTCTCCCTTCACATCATCTTTTGTATACCCATCCCATTCTCTCCATGTAAACAAACACAACTCTAGGCTTTCATTACCTTTGGTCTAATCTATCGCAATAGTCTTCCAGTTAGTTTCTTTGTTTCAAGTATCTCCCCACTACAATCACTACTCCACTCAGCTGCCAAAGCAATTTTCTTAAACAGGTCTGATCAGGTCTGCTCTGCTGACAGTAGTTCTCTATCAACTTCTAGATTTCAACTATTTAGCATTTAAAGATCCATAAAACCTGGCCTGGGTCTAACTTTCCAATCTCCTTGGATTTTACGACTTTATAATTAACTTATGAAATTATGAAATGGTGGCAGGCACTCCCAGTTCTTTGGGTACTTGCTGGGAAAAATCACAACTGGCAGCAGGAAACAGCTGCAATCACATTTTTAATAAGGTACAGAGACAAACAGCAAATGGGATACAAAGGCAGGTGGCAATTTGGTTAAAGGTGATGGGGGGTCCAGGCAATGTTGGGGAAGGGGACTGGAGGTGGGAGAGGCAGAAAGTATCTCTTACATAATCATGGATTAGAGTTGGGAGCACTCAGCAACATGGACCTGTTGGAGATAGAAGAATGCTTGGCGGGGGCGTGAAGGGAAGAGTTTGAGGTCTCATTTTTGTCAAGTTTTTTGGGGGGAAACAGACTAACTTCTATCTATGCCATCTTGGAGTTAGTTCATTAACACAGACAAATCATCTCAAAGTTATCAGTAAAAGTTCATAGTCATCATCCCAAAGTTACCAGCACTTTTTTGATGTTCTGCTGGTCTGGAACTGTGGAAGTCTGGAATTTGTCTGAGATTTACATATCATAGTAGCACCTAGATGGCTTCTCCTAATTCAGCACACATTATCAGGATGTGAATTTTGGTTAATCTATGAAACAATTTGTAGATTATGCTCCTCTGATACCTTTGGGACAGTCTGTATGTAACTTCCAGGTTCCCCTTTGCAAACTGACTTCCTGCTACTGCCCCTTTATACTGGCTACTTATAAACTTACTATACTAACTAGAAGAGGGAGAGTGGTTGGGAGACCAGAACAAGATATAATTTTAACACATTTTACTTCTCCCTCTCCTAGGACTCTGCATTCCAGCTACACTAACCGTGATGTTCCTTGTATACACTACATTTCCTGACTCACTCTCTTTTCGATGGCTGTCCTGATGACTGGAAGGCCCTAAGCACTCCATCTTAAGTTTCTTTTCCTCACTTCCAAATTCAACTCAAATCCCACTTCCTCCAAGAGGCCTTTTCCTATTGGCTGCTGTCTTCCCCTCTCAAAATGCCTTTCTCTGCATATACCTGTTTTGGCAGATGGGCTAAGCCAGTTTGAAGGTAAGGGGGAAGTCTACCCCAAGCAAGCAAAGTCTTACCCTAACAGAATAGGTAGATGAGAACAATCTGTTCCAACAGCCAATTAAGTAGCCAAAGCAGGAATTGTGGAGCACTTAGAGCTTGGTCAGACATTGAAGACACCAAGGTCATCTATTACATTCCAAGGCAACCATCAGTCATCCTGACTTTTGAACTGCCACTGGACTTCAATGACTCAGGGAAAGAGAGTGAAGCTGACAACTTTGTACAACTCTGCCTCACTTAAATTCAATTTAGGTGTGAGTCTCTCTCTACCTATATGACTATCAGACTGGTGCAAGTCCTCAACACTTCATATCTAGACTATTGCAAAAGCCTTCTCACTGATCTCCCTGCCTCAAATTTCTCCCTACATCAGTCCATCCTCCATTCAATTGTCAAATTAATATTCCTAAAATGGTCTGAACATGTCACTTTATTCAATTAGCTCCAGGGACTCCCTATTTGGCTTTTAAATCCCTTAACAGCCTGCCTTCTTTCAACCTCTCCAGTTTTTTTCTACCTTAATTATTCCTCCAACTGATTGAATTTGGTGACAATGACCTCCTTGCAGTTACGAAAACAAGACATTCCATCGCTGATTCCCTCACCTGGCTTCTCTGCCTTCCTTCAAGACTCAGCTCAAATCCCACCTCCCATAAGGGGGGAGGCCATTCCACATCATTCCTTCCTTCACTGATAGGGCTTTCCCTTCAGATTATCGCCCATTTACACTGTATATGTTTTTTATGTAAATGCTTATCCTGCACGATGTCTTCCCCAATAAAATGTAAGCTCTTTGAGGGCAGGAACTGTGGGGTTTTTTTTGTTTTTTTTTTTGTTTTTTTGCTTTTTCTTGTATCCACAGCAGGTGGCATATGTGCCTTAATAGATGTCTATGGGCTGACTGACAATGAAAAGCTGTTGCAGAGAGGCAGAACTCAGTGCAAACTATGAAATAATTGCCTAACGATTTGAGCTTTTCAAAAGTGGAATGGGTTGCTTCAGGAACTGGGAGTTTCCTCTTCAGTGGAGGTCTTCAAGTAAAGACTTGATGATTTTTTCAGAAATATAAGTAGTTATCAAAGATCTTTCTAAATATAATAGGCAAAATAATAATAGTGAAAAGAATATCAGACTTTTGGTTACAAGACCTAACAGTTAATTCCCAACCCTTCTATACACTGCACTCTAAAGCCAAGCAGACATCTAATTCTTCTTCTATGCAATAAACCCTCAAATATTTAAAGACAACTCCATCACTTTGGACAAGTCATTTTAACAACTTTCTGAGCCTGTTTTCTCATTCATAAAATAGTAAGTATGTTTCAACCGACCTCATAGGATTCTTGGGAGGCTCAAACTACTACAGAACGTATGCAAAACATTTTGTAACTATAAATTACTATATAAATCTGAGTCATTAAAAAATGCCTACTTTAGTTGAAATCTGCATTTATGTTGTGATTTCAGAGTTAAAACTTGAACCTCATTTGGAAAAAATCTTTTAAGATGGCTTTTGAAGGTTTCTTTTAATTCAATATGCTAACATAATTAAATAACCATTTTCATTCCCCTCTAGTTTTTAAAGTATTCTGAAATCAGTATACATGTTACATAAAATATTAATTTAGGCTTTAAATTACATCTGAAACCCTATTTAAGCTCTTTTTAAAAAGCATACAGTATATTCAATTTAACTTTTCATGTTTTTGAAAGTAAACAGGTCATGTTTTATATATATATATATATTTATGTACATACACACAGATATATATATATAAACTATCAAAATAAATTATTAAACATTGTTATTGATTTAAAATCTTAATTACTAAAAACAACAAACAATAATCAATATAATTAAATTAATAATTTTACATATTACCATACTAAGTGATAAATAAAAACAATTAGCTCTTGTGAATGTACTACCATGTG
>NW_020954550.1:2899438-2913666 GCF_900497805.2 Vombatus ursinus
CAATGAAATCACAGGTTAGAACAACAACAACAACAAAAATGATCAGAACTTGCACTCTAATGAGACTGCAAAATGCCAAACAAGTTCAGATTTTGTGAATCTCTTTCCCAGGCTAGAAAAGAAAACAAGGGAGAATAAATCAAGATGTCCAAAACACTCATCTATCTTGAAAATAAAATTGTTGGAATCAATACTTCATATTTTTATAGCATAGTGAGGTTTACCAAGTTCTTTCTTCCCTAGTAACCTCAAGAGGGAAGTCTCACAAGTATGTGTAGAGGGATACAATAATTAATTTGAGGAGCTCTCTCAATCAGCTTGATGAAATTATACAGCATTTCCTTGTGATGGCAAATAAAAGGCATCTCATAGAGTATTAAGTGTATCTACTGATTGGGTTTCAGGGCCAGGGCCAGCGTCTTGGTGACTGAGAATCAGCACTCCATTCCTGTGGTCTATGAAAACATCTGCAAATCAGGCTTGGCCTTTTCTATCTTCCATCAACAATACGGGGACGAATTTTTCCCCACCCCAACCAGAGGAGTAATAAAGGTACCTTACAATAGAAGTACATGGCAATGATGGAGATACTTGCACGTGACCTGAGAGGGCAGTTCATGGAGATTGTGGACCAACTTCAACTCCTATGGAGATCTGTTGATTCAGTATGCTTCTTGGACAAAAGAGGAAAATAAGGCAACTCATCCCCATCCAGTGAACTACTTGAATTGCAAAGCTACATGCTCATGGAGAAAGAAACAGGAAGTCTCCATCTGAGTTGTCAAAAGTCAAATGGAAACAGATGCTGCCAAAAATTGATTTGTTGTTGCTGTTTGGTCATTTTCAGTCATGTCCAACTCTTTGCGACACCATTTGGGGTTTTCTTGGCAAAAATAATACAGTGGCTTGCCATTTCCTTCTCCAGCTCATTTTACAGATGAGGAAACTAGGGCAAACAGGGTTAAGCAACTTGCCTAAGATCACACAGCTACTAAGTGTCTGAGGCTACACTTGAACTGAGGAAGATGAATCTTCCTATCTCCAAGCCCAGCACTCTATCTACTGCCCCACCTAGAAAACTACCAACTGCATTATCTACATTGTATTATATTTTTATTTACTTTGTTAAACATCCCCCAATTACATTTTAATCTTGTTCAGGGAATGCTCAGGAGTTCTGAGGGACACTGCGTACGGTTGACAAATTTGATACTTTTGGTTTACGAGACTGATATAGAGCAGTCTGCTGAGAGAAGAAAACCAATTAATTACCTGGAAAGTTCAGGTCCGAGCAATTCCCCAAAGTATATTTATCTTCTGGAGGAAGTCTAAATTACAAGATAGCACAGAAACACCATGGGAAAGAGGGACTCACCAGGATGACAAAGGATTTCCTCAAAAGTAACTCCCAAGTTTCATTCCCTTCAGGGAAGAACTGATGAAACTATCTGAGTGCCTTATATTTCTGTACCATTTTATGGACTCTTATGAGTCCCTGTGTTTCATACATTTTTGTGGATTAAAAAGGTTACGTCATAACTTATGGCCATGTTGTACACTTATATGCCTGTGAGTTAGGGAATTTATTACTACCCTCACGTCAGAGAAATCTAGACACAAACTATATTTAAACTTTATTTTGGATATTTCTCCAGCGTAAACCTCTGGGGTGGGAGCAATGAGAAAAAAAAGAGAGAGAGAGAGAGAGATAATGACCCTTTGGAATTAGGCCCCAATGACTGGACATCCCTGTTCTGTTTAAATCCAGAATCTTAGAGGAGAAAAGGCAGGGCTAGACCACAGGTTATACATTACTATCTACATTTTATTACATTTATAGAGGAGAGAGCTGAGGTTCAGAGAGGCTAGAAAATTTCCCCAAGGTCACAAAATTAGTATCAGAAGAGACTGAACACAGGTCCAACTGATTCCAAGTCCAATGCTCTTTCCCCTAAGCCACACTGCCCTGATATTCCTCAAATCAGTCAGACAAGTAACAATTATTTTTTAAAATCTAAAAGAAAAAACTTGCTCAGCATATCCTATTAATCAATGTGATGAACTATAGAAAGAAATAAACCTTATTAGTAAGCACAAAATGTTATAAACAGAGTATATTGGATTCACATTTTATAAGGGGGGGGAAGGTGAGATTCTAAAGTGGACAAAAATCACCTATCAAAATTACCCTTTAAAATCTCTTAAACTGCCCACGATGTTGAGCAGTTGTAGTTGGAAAGGATTCAGGATCTCTTTAAAAGAAAACAGACTCATAGAGCAAATGGATCTGAGGTTACTATGGAAATAATTGAATGTAAATTTTATTTTTCACATAACCAGATAAGCTACTGAAAAAGAGATATATGAATCAAGACTTCTACTTAGGGGTTTAAACTTTTTTGTGTCATAGATCTTGGCAGTCCAGTTATGCCTAAAGAATCCTTTTCTTAGAATGACATTTTTAAGTGAAGAAAAGAAATACATAACATCACAAAGGAAAACATTTATATTGAAATACAGCAAGAACACACAAACACACACACACACACAAACACCCCCCTCCCACCCCAGGTCAAGAACCCGTGACTTCAGCAGAAGAAAAACAAAAACAAGCAAAAACTTAGCTGATAGGGAAAGTAATGACTGGGGGAAAAACACTCAAAAGGGCTTCACATATGAAAGGAATTATATTAGGGGATAATCATACCATCATATAATTGTAGAGAAGACAGAAGAAAGCCAAAGGGAACAGAGCAATAATCTTTTATCTCACTAAGCATTCTAGGAAAGCCAACTAAGGCTGTCTCTCTCTCTCTCTCTCTCTCTCATTAGCTCTGCAAGTCAATTAAGTAGAATAAGGACAATTAAGTAGAATAAAGCATTGATATATTTAGTATGGTGAGATACTTATACCAACAAAGACTCAGAATACCCATCTCATTCTCAGTCTAGGACATATATTCATTGAGCGGAATTATGGGCATAATTGTCCATATTATTTAAATCATTTCTCATGTTTTTGCTGAATGTATTTAGTTGACATCACCCTTGATGCAACTCCATATGGGACATAATAATGACTGGAGTTGAAGAACATATGACTTAGTAAAGACATATTAGTGTGCAAGTGGTTAATCAAAATCTAAAAGCTAAGGTCACAAGGAAGACAATCTGAATATAAGAAAAAAAATGAGGAATATATACTCACACTTAAAATTGGGGGGGACAGGGAGGGACATATATTCATATCATAACTTCCCTTCAAAAAGATTAAATCAGTATGGTTGCTCGGGTGTACAGAAAGAAGGAATCAGTTCAGAAGGAAAGCAAAGCCCTTGTTAAGAAAAATTATAAACTTCAAAATTAAATTTAAATTACCATTTTATTCACTGATAAATTATTTACCATAACATGAATCTTATGTTTCATAATTCTATAGTTAACTAATAGATGATAAACAAGAATTAGAGACAAGTAAGAAATGGTTGTCCTTGGAATCTTTTGCACCATGAAAAGTAGCCTGCTTGAAAAGGTTTTGAAAATGGTTGCTTTGAATGAATTCCTAATGATACAAGCTTTCGTTATTAGGAAATGTTACGAGCAGTGGATAGAGCACCAGCCCTGAAGTCAGGAGGACCTGAGTTCAAATCCGACCTCAGATTAAACACATGACACTTATTAGCTGTGCGACCCGGGGCAAGTCACTTAACCCCAATTGCTTAAAAAAATAAATAAATAAAAAATTACAAAATGTTATACAAAATGTAACACAAAACTTTGAGAGATTAACACTTCGCAAATACGAGGTACCCCCAATCTTCAAGGCTGCTCATAGAATCAGAGATTTACAAATGCTGAAAGAAATTTAAAGTTATTTCCCATTTAAAGTCTGGATCCTACCTATGATATCACTGATAAGAGATAATCTGGTCATCACACAAAGACTTTCAGTAACAATCTTTTAAGAAAGTTCATTTTATTTTTTAGACAGTCCTAATTATTAGGAAGTTTTTCCACAGACTCTCATAATCATAGAATTAGAAAGGATACCAAGGATACAATTCACACCTTTCTTTATGAGCAATATGCTAAAACCTGCCCCCATACAAATCAGGCTACTTTTTCCTTAAAAGTTATTGAGACAATCCTCAAGACACAGAGCTCAGGCCACTGGCATCATTTCCTAAACACAAAACATCCACAAGGTGCTCTGGTAGTCCTCCCTGATGCTTGGCTAGCAGAAGACAACAGATGACTCAGGCAAAGCTTTACTTAGTTGAATAAACTCAAGGTGTCCTAAATGCCTATCTTTGTTGAATATCCTTCTCTTGCCATGGCTTAGAGAAATCTCATTTTGTTAACTGTTGCATGTCCTTCAAGTGTTTCAGTTTGCTTACTGGGGACTAGGGCAAATCAGGTATAGTTCAGAACACCTCTGACCAAAAATCTCTTCAAAAAAATCCCCAACAAGTAAAACAGATAATTTTGATTATATTAAATGAAAAGAGTTTTGCATAAACAAATCCAATGCCATCAAGATTAGAAGGAAAGCAGAAAACTGGGGGGAAAATTTTATAGTAAGTTTCTTGGATAAAGGCCTTATTTCTCAAATAGAGAATCGAGTCAAATATGTAAGAATATGAGTCATTCCCCAATTGACATATGGGCAAAAGATATGAACAGGCAGTTTTTGGAAGAAGAAATCAAAGCTATCTATAATCATATGAAAAAATGCTCTAAATCACTATTAAAGAAATACAAATTAAAACAAAAAAGTTATACAAAACGATACGCAAAATGCAAGATTAACACTTGGTAAACAGGTACCCCCATCCTCAAGACTGCTCACAGAATCAGAAAATTGCAAATGTGAAAGGAATGTAAAGTTATTACCCACTTAGAGCTTGGATCCTATCTATGATATCACTGATAAGAGATAATTCAATCATCCTACAAAGACTTTTAGTAACAATCTTTTAAGGAAGTTCAATTTATTTTTTTAGACAGTTGTGTGATAGCACACCTATCAGATTTGCTAACATGACAGAAAAAGAAAATTACATATGTTGAAAGGGATGTGGAACTTTGAACTGATCCAGCCACTGTAGACAGTAATTTGGAACTACGCCCAAAGGGCTATCAAACTGTGCATACCTTTTGTCCCAACAATAGCACTACTAGGTCTGTATCCTAAGGAGGAAAAAAAAAAGAAAAAGAAAAAGGACCTATATGTACAAAAATGTTAACAACAGTTCTTTTTTTGATGGCAAAGAATTGAAAATGTCCATCAACTGGGAAATGGCTGAACAAATGGAGGTATATGATTGTGATGGAATACTATTGTGCCATAAGAAACAATAGACAGAATGCTTTTGGAAAAACTTGTAAAGATTTATATGAACTGATGCAAAGTGAAGTGAGCAGAACAAGGAGAACACTGTACACAGTAACAGCAATATAGTAACAAATGTTCTGATCAAAACAATGATTCAAGACAATTCCAAAGGACCCATGATGAAAAATGCTATCCACATCCAGAGAAAGAACTGATATTAAAAATTATTTTTGCATATAATTGAAAAAAAATTAAAATTAAAAAAAATCTAAAGCAAGAGGGGAGTCTTCAACCTTCACTTGAAAGATTATAGTAAAGAGTTACTACACCTACCAAGACATTACTTTTAACTTTTAAATAAGTTAGCAAGTTTTTCCTAAATCTGCTCATCTACATTTTCTACTCATTGCTTCTAGTTCTGCCTTCCAAAGCCAAGAAAAACAAATCTATTCTATCATATGATAACTTTTCAAATACTTGAACACAATCAGGGCTGTGCAGGAGCCAGCTCATATCTAATTGTTAATTTTGCAGTCTGTGAATTCACATCTCAGAAATCAGTAAACTACAAATCAGGGCTTGATTTACTATTTTGTTGACTGTCTAAATCAGTGGATCAGCAAACCATGATCTGAGGGCCAAATCCACTCAGACTTGTATGTCCAGTGAGCTAAGAATGGTTTTTACATTTTTAAATACAAAAACTGGCTTCTGCTTGCTGACTTCTGGTTTAGACTTAAGAAAGTGATGGAGAAAATGTTAAATCACAGGTTAAGTAAGTGTATTATGTGTACATAGCCCATCACCCCCCAAGAGAACCAGTTCTTAAACATTTACCCACATACTCTGGAACAATCATCACAACCCCTATACGTTGGTCCATGTAAGTCTTCCATTTCTCTATATTCAACATACTCAATTTCTTACTGCATTATAAACATTCCATCAAATTCAAGCAGCTATTCCCACAACTTATTAATATCTACTTTTTCAGTTCTTTGCTACCACAAAAAGTGCTATGGTAAATAATTCTGATGTATGAGAAGTCTTTCTTTTTATCAACAATTTCCCTGAGGCATATGCTTAACAGTGGAATCTCTGGGTGAAAGGGTATGAATATTTTAGTTACTTTTATTTGCTTTTCAGAATGGTCATGTTAATTCACAACTTCACCAACAAAGTATTATTGTTCCTGTCTTTCCATAACCCCTCTAACATTCTCATCTTTCGTCATTTTTGCCAATTTGCTGGGTGTCAAGTGAAGACTCAAAGCTGTTTTGATTTGCATCTCTCTTATTATCCATGCTTGGGGGTATTCATATAAGAGACATGAGAAGACACTTCAGTCTCCTTCTTTTCGAAGGTGGGGGTTAGGAGAGTCTACACATGTGGAACACTAGATACAATGTCAGACATTTTGGACATATTGGTTACTTTTGCTTAATGTTTTTTCTCCATTTCTATTTTCTGGTTCTATATGGACTGGTTCTTTTACAAATGTAAGTGTTGTGAAAACAAAAAGATCAATAATTATTTTTAAATAAAATAGTCAAAGCAGACAAATTCAAAGTTTCTCTCCTCTCTGTCTCTTAATTAACACTTTTTTGTTATACTATTGCTTGCAGAATTTGCTTTTGTTACTGAAATTGTGAAATTCAACCATTACGCATCTTAGAAGCTGAAGTATTTTTTTTTCTAGTAGCAATCTGGTCTAGGTCAGTGCTTTTTAAACTGTGGGTCATGACCCACAGTTTAAGAAGTGCTGAAGGGGGGGGGCAGCTAGGTGGCACAGTGGATAGAGCACCGGCCCTGAAGTCAGGAGAACTTGAATTCAAATCTGGTCTCAGACACTTGACACTTACTAGCTATGTGACCCTGGGCAAGTCACTTAACCCCACTGCCTAACCCCCCTTTCCCCCCAAAAAAAGTGCTGAAGGGGTTGCGAGTGGACAAAGTTTAAGAAGCACTCACCTCACTCAGTGCTTTCTTGATTGTATTCAAAAGTTATGGATGGTATTACTGTATTATTTCCTCTAGATTAGCACTTGGGGTTTTTTATCTGCATATATATATATATATGTATGTATCTGTGTGTGTATATATCTATATATCTGTATCTATGTGTGTGTGTGTATATATATATGTATGTATATATCTGGAAGATCTATAATCCTTAAATTATCTCTGTGGATTTAGGTCAGTGACTTTGGCTTGTATAGAATTTATATGTTCACTGAAGTTATATATTTCTTCCCACCCCTCCATCAAAATTAATTTCACTTCTGTATTACTGTGTTACAAATTTGTTTTTTTCTTTCAAAGCCTCCTCTTCTTTAGAGATATTATCCATTGTTTTCAAAATTCTGTGCCCACATATTTCTGATTTCTAATTGTACACAGAGTTATGATTTACAATCCTATCTCATTCCTAACTTCTTCTTTTAAATGTTTTATTTTTCTTCTGGAGAATTCTAGTTTCTTCTTTATTAGTGTCTAGAAAGTTTGCCAGCAAATCCAGCAGAAACACTAAGAATGCCTACAATCTTACTGTTTCATGATTTCTAAGGTGTCCATAGAATTCTCTTTTTGATTGGCGACCTTGGGTTTACTTTTCTTCAAAGTATAAAACATCCATAGTAATCTAGTTATCTTTAAATGTTTGTTCGTTCTTCCTTCTTTATAAATCTCGATAAGCCTATCTGTTGATTTATCTGCTTGTAAGAAAGGTTTTTATTAAGGCTTTTCCCCCTGGCTTTTGGTTTTCCATTCTTTCTTTTATATTTCCAGGTGCTGGTCTTTGATTTCCCTCATCAAAATTCTTTCACTGTTTCTCCACCTTCTACTTTTGCATAGATCCCAAAGGCTTATCTTCTTCAGCCTTCTCTGAGTTAGGGATTTGGGAATGATGAGTAGGCACTCTATGTATTTAAGTTCTTTAATGTCATTTCATAAATTTTTTTTAAAAGTTACATGACAATTCTGTCTTACTTGGTGGATTCAACTTTAGTTACTCTCCACCTGGCACATAATTTCTTTTGCTGAGGTTTTTGGGTTGGAGGAGTTCAAGGAAAACTATTTCGCCATCTTGCTAGTCACATGATCTCTTTATGATCTTTAAGAAATCATTAATGAAAGGAAAATGATGAATATTGAGGGGGATGTGAGAAAAATGGGGCATTAATGTACTGTTGGTGGAGTTGTAAACTGATCCAACCATTCTGGAGAGCAATTTGGAACTACGCCCAAAGGGCTATCAAACCATGCATACCACTGCTAGGTCTACATTCCAAAGATATCCAAAAAAAAGGGGAAAAGGACCTAGTTGTGAAAAAATATTTACAGCAGCTCTTTTTTGTGGTGGCTAAGAATTGGAAATCAAAGGGATGTCCATCAATTGGGGGATGGCTAAACAAGATTTGGTATATGATTATAATATGATAGAATATTGTTGTGCTATAAGAGGCAAGGAGGATGACTCCAAAAATCTGGAAAGACTTACATGAACTTGATGCAAAGGGAAGTGAGGAGACTGTTATACACAGTAACTGCAATACTGTTTGATGAAGAACTATGAATGACTTAACTATTCTCAGCTATACAATGATCCAAGACAATCCCAAAGGACTAATGATGAAGCACACTATCCACTCCAGAGAAAGAACTGATACTGTTTGAATATAAATTGAAGCATGCTGTTTTTCACTTTCTTTCATTTTCTTTTATTCAAGTCTTCTTGTAGAAAATGACTAATATGGAAACGTTTTACATGATATGACTACACAGGTGTATCTGATTGCTTACTGTCAGGGTTGGGGGGGGGAAGGAGAGATGGAGTGAGAGAATTTGGAACTCAAAAATTAAAAAAATTGTTTTAACATGTAACTGGGGAAAAAATAAAATATATTTTAAAAAAAGAAAAAAAAAGAAATCACTAATGGTGGCACATCCTGTATATCTGCCATTTCTTTCAGGACCTTGGAATGTAGTTTCTCTGAACTTGATGACAAGTGACTGGGAATCAATCTGAATGCTCTTTACTTACCCTGGGTTTCAATTTCTTATTAGCCATTTTTGCTCTATCTTTTCTTGTACAAATGCATTCTTCTTCGCAGAGAAAACAGAAGGAAAATAAAAGTTGAGTAGTTCTGCCCTTTTTTCATTATATCCTGTGTCTTTGACAGTCCTATTCCCATCTTTGACCCACAGTACAGCTGTTAAAATCACTACTGTTTTAATTTTGTTCCACAAAATCTTTCACTGATGCCTCGTCATGGTGATGCCCCTTAGTTGGCTTGTGATTTGTTTCTATGAACTATTTCCTTCTTCTATCCAGCAATACATTCCATTATATAATGGCACTTCATTCCACCTCTCCCCTAGTCCTTTTAAAAAATTCATTATGGCCCTTTTGAATTAGGTATGATCTTTTAGAGTCCTATTTCAGTTCTATGTCCCATCCTATCAAGTCATAGTGCCTATGTTGTCAATTTGCCTTCTTGAACTAGAATTTCTATTCATTTTTCTTTGATAATACATACCTATACTAGGAATCAGTCAAACTTCTCTGTAAACCTTAAAGTGGTATGTAAAATGTAAGCTATCATGCATTCTTGTAAAACATTTCGGGTCAAGAATTTTTTTTCTAGGTTCTTTCTTGGATTTTGTCACCCAGGGCATCTCTACTGATTTTCTTCTTCTAACATTATATCAACAGTACCAAAAGCTACTTAGTTAGCTTGGGGTTTACTGGCTAGATTTCTTTCTCAAAGATCAAGCCTTAAACTCAATTCACTTGGGATCTCATGGATTGGACAGCAATAGGTCCCCGCCCAAGCACCACTTAATGGTAATTTTTTTTGGTCCCACCTGGATCAGAGGGAATGTAAATAGTAACTGTTTCTCTCCTGATCTGCAACCCTAAGGGTCTTCCCCTCCCAGCTTTTTGTTTGTTTTAATTAAAGGGGCCATCCTTTGACTCACTCCTTAAAGAGGCTTATTCACTGTATGGATGTTGTCTCACTCAAAGTGAGAACCCAAAAAGACCTTAGCTTAAAAGTGTCAAGGTCTCCCACTGCATCCTGGGCCATCTCCAGCTGTCCTGATCGATATCTGGCTACTGGACCCAGATGGCTCTGGAGGAGAAAGTGAGGCTGATGACTCTGCACAGCCCTCTCTCACTCAAATCCAAGTCAATTGTAAATCATGTCATCATCTCCCTGATGTCATGGTCTTCTTTGAGAACAAAGGACAAACCACACATAAGATATATATAAACAGTTTTCCCCACCACCTATCTTTTGAGTTTGAAGCTCCTTTGATTAAATTTTCAGGACAGAAGTGTGCACGTGCATATGTTTGCATATATAAAATAATTATGCTCCTGTTAAATATATTCCGTCCCTGGATGAGAGTCCATTATTCCTATATTTCAATTTGTGGCCCAGAAATCCAAATTCTCTTCTCAAACACCATCTTCTAAATCACTCATTCCACACATCTCTTTCAAAGTACTTGCCTCTTTAACAGCAGCAGTGATAAAAATACCATGTATGCCCCTAAGGTCTTGATTTTCTTGCCCATGACTTCACAGTATTTGTCAATGGATTCTATATCCCTTCCTGCAGTACTGGTTGTCCCAAAATGAACTGCAAGAACTGGGTAGCACCTATAAGGTTTGACAAATGTTAGGAGGCTTTCCGTTGTGTTTCAGATACATGCAACCAGAAAGATAACAGATTGCTTATTCTAAGAGAGTCAATCACTGCTACTCATCTCTTCTTCTATTACTAGATGATCTACCTCTCTCCCAAACTAAGACAATCTCTATTTCCTTATTATGAGAAAATCCTGTCTCTCTGTAACTTCTCATCATAGGTTTGATTTTTCCCTTTGAGGGCCAAGAAAAACACATGTAATCTATCTAGGAGAACATGACAATTCTTCAAACAGTTTGAAAACCATCTAGCCCTCTGAGGAACACAAAGTCTTTTCTTCATCTGGCTAAACATCATCTATTCCTTCAAACGAAGCTCAATAGCACAGTTTTCAGAAACTTTAAAATCCTAGTCACCCTCACCTGGACATACTCAAGTCGGTCTATGGCGATTCTAAAATACAACACATTTAGTTCATCTAAATTCAACACTAATAAACGGACTCAAATTTTCTAGATTATCTACTTTACTACTATTTATGTGGTTCCAGTCTAAACTGCACAATGCCCCTTTAGCTTTCAAATTCAAAGACAGCCTTCAAATAATCCAATGTGCATAACTCACGAAAAATGAATTCAAATAATCCTGGGGTCATTTCTGGTCATTTTTCTATGAATTCAAACCTATTTATAACTATATTTTTGGTATATCTAGGATTAGATATCCTAGATTATATAAAATTATGTTCATTTAAATTAAATTTTAAAATTTGTTGTTTTGTGTTTTTAAAAATCCTATATTACTTAAGTACTTCCTTCAATACTTCAAGTTATCTGTAATTTTATCAGTGTGGTTTTTCCCTCCACTGACACAGACTTCAATTCTGCAAGGAGGTAGTTAGTACATGGTCTTTGTAAATTGTATCTGAAAATTTCATTACTCTGCACAAAAGCCTGAGCCTCCCTGAACTTTGCAGGGCTGATCTATGTACACCAACAGACATAGAGTATATTGATAGGCCGTTAGCCAAATCTTTCCAGTTTGGTAGGACCTGTCAGTGCTGCCTTCCACTAGTAGAGCTTTAAGAACCCAAAATCACCTCCATGAAATTATGAGACATAAAAGTACGGCTTAAGTAGGAAGACACTGAATACTATAAAATAGGCCTGTACAACCTGCAGCTTGTGAGCCACTTACATGCCGTTTGTGGCATGCCAAACAATACTGGGCAGCTTGTGAAAAATGAAGAGGAAAACACCCTGCTATAAAATATATATACACTGTCTTTTCTCACAAAATGTCTTCTATTTTTAAAAAGTAAAAAGAGAAACTTTTTGAAAAGACCATTTCTTGGAAATTCATTTAAGGCCACGATTAATATTGTAAAAAAGAAAAATCAACCTATGTTTGTAGAAGCAACTTACAACCTTGGGCAAGTCACTTAAACTCCTTGGGCCTCAGTTTCCACATCTATAAAATGAGGGTATGGGACTCTTATGTCCCTTTCCAAATCAAAATCTACAATCCTATGATCTTATCATGATATCCTATTATGCTGTTAACATTTTTAGAAAAAAAATCAAACTGAGTCTAATGATACAGGACTCTAAAACTACACTATTTTTCAAGATATGGCCTCTCTACAAAGAGGAACTCCAATTTCTTACCTTTAAGATCCCTGCCATAATTTTTTCTATACACCAGTTTTCAAGTTTTTATCACTACCAAATCATACATCCAGATTTACAAGTAACTAAAATAGGTAGGTAGACAAACAGACAGATATGGAATAAGGGAATTAAATGGTTAAATGATAATGATGAAAATTAGTATTTATATAACACTTTAAGGTTTCAAAGTACTTTACAAATATCATGTAATTTTGTCCTTTCAATAGGTGCTATTATTTTACAGATGAGGGAACTGAGGTAAACATGTTAAATGACTTTAATTCACACAGGCTCACACAGCTAATAAGAGTCTAAGGCTAGATCTGAACTTAGGTCTTCCTAAATCCAAGTTCAACATTCTTTCTACTATGTTACCAGGCTCTTGAAGCAGGTATTTTATTTTGATTAAAGAAAATAACAACTCATATGAATGATTTTAACATGCTTAGATTGGGAATGTCTTCTGATAAATTTATTTTCAATTTTTACAAAAAGAATTCCAGTGCGCTATCATAAGGATACATGTCTTCTCATTACTCATTCTTGTAGTTCTCTAAAAATACCATATAGCTTATTATTTTTATGAACTAAATATGCATGTTCTCCTACAGGTCTCTTTCAAGTCATTAATATTTCTATTAAATAAAACTGGATCTATAATGTGAAGTCTGTGGTATGCAGTACATCACCCCCACTGAATTCTATTTATCATTATCCTTGGTTGCGGTCCTGTCTGTTGTTTGGTTTATAGAACAAAATTTTTGTCCCAATTAACTTGAATGTTTTTTCTCAGAGACATTTATATCAATTGTTCAAGTAAAAACTGAAAATTCACTTCACTTCTATTAAGTACTTACTTTTTTAATTCCTTTCTATAAAAAATTAAGCTAAGCACTGAAATGTATTTAGCTTAATTTGTCTTTCGCTAATCCATATGCCTATTAAGTTCCATTATTTTCTATATGCTTTAGATGTGCTCCTTAAGAGTCTCATTAACCAAGGGCAAGTCAGATTTGTTTTTACTTGATTATTTTTCTTTGTGACAAAAAAGAGGACTATGGAAAATGACCTGATAAAAAAATTAATTTTTAAAAGAAAAAAAAGTTTTGTCAAACAGGTAATACGATGTCTCTGTGAATTTCTTGAAGAATTGAGTGCAGATAGTAAGTAATTTTAATGACTAATCTTGGCACTGGAGAAGACATGAAACATCTATTCTTGGAAGAGAGACGTGTGTGAGTGGGTGATTATGGCTGTGAAACACTGTATAGACTATCAAGTTGTGCCACTCATTAGTGGGGGGAGGGGTGAGAAGGGCAAATATGAAAACGTGATATAAAAACAAAAGGTAGACTTCTGGGTCATATGACCAAGAAAATGGCAGACTACACATTTGCTCCAATCCCCACAACCTCTCAAAACTTGCTAAAACAGAAATTACATGGCAAAGATCAAGCAACATCAACTAATTCCATGATGTAGGACACTCAGAATCCAAAAGAAGAGGGGGAGAGGGAGAGGGAGAGAGAGAGAGAGAGAGGGGGGGGGGGGGGGGGGGGGGGGGGGGGG
>NW_020954550.1:2913766-2973204 GCF_900497805.2 Vombatus ursinus
GAGAGAGAGAGAGAGAGAGAGAGAGAGAGAGAGAGAGAGAGAGATGATGCTCACTGACTTTGAGTTCACTTGACAACTCTCCTCCATTTACCAGGAGTGGGGCCAGCAGACCAAAGGACACAGCACAGGCTTATATCAAAATCCACTCCTGTACACCACTACACATTCCTTCTTTCCAGTGCTGCAGAGATCTTAGATCCAGGCTTCAGAAATTTGCTCAAGCCTCAACTGCCAGCTTGGCCACAGCCCTTCAGGAACAAAAGCCTGCCAGGGGCTGCATCCCAAAAACTTGGTTGGTTATTGTCCTTCATTCTTTAAGAGGACCAAAATGACATTACTATGTTGGGATTAAGGTACATTGTGTGCAACTGTGGCTCATCAAACCAAAATGAGCTCAGAAGGCTCTACCACAGGTTGGGTACAAACAGTCCATTTGAACATTTAGAGTGGAGATGTCTCTAAACTTAGGCATCTCACATTTCTTTTGAGCTACTGCAATTCTGCTTTGCTTGTAGAGCACAGTGCCTTGTTTGAGGTGGGCACATCATACTGGATAGTCCTGTGCCAATGTCTTCCATGTCTCACAATTGATTCCAAAGTTCTTTAGAGAGACATCAAGAGTGTCCTTATATCACTTCTTCTGACCTCCATGTGAGCACTTGCCTTGTATGAGTTCTCCATAAAATAGTCTTTCAGGCACATATACTCTTGGCATTTGAACAACATGGCCAGCCCATTGGAGTTATGCTCTCTGCAGTAGAGTTGGAATGTTTGGCAGTTCAGCTCAAAAAAGGACCTCAGTGTCCAGTATCTTCCTAGATAATTCAAATGGAAGTAATTCAGTTTCCTAGCATGGTGCTGGTAGACTGTCTAGGTTTCACAGGCATACAACAATGAGGCCAGCACAATGGCTCTGTAAACCTTCAGTATGGTAGGCAGCCTAATACCTTTTCTTTCCCACACTTTTTTTCAGAGCCTCCCAAACAATAAGCTAGCTCTGGCAATGCATGTGTCAACCTCATCATCTATGTGGACATGCCCAGAAAGTATACTGCCAAAGTAAGTGAACTTATCCACAGTATTCAAAATTTCTCCATTTGCTGTAACTGATGGTTCCACATATGGATGGTGTGTTGCTAGCTGGTGGAAAAATCTGTTTTCTTGGTGTTAATTGTTAAGCCAAAATTAGCACAAGTGGTGAGAATCAATCCATGCTTTGTTGTATTTCAGCTTCAGAGGCTACAATGAGTGCACAGTCGTCTGTGAATAAAAAGTCATGTACCAACTCTCCCTCCACTTTAGTCTTGGCTTGTAGTCTTTTCAAGTTAAATGATTTACCATCAGGGTAGCAGCTGACCTCAATGCCCTTTTCATCCTTGCTGAAGATGTCTGACAATATTGCTGAAAACATCATGTATGGGAGCAAGCACCTGCCTTCACCTGTTTACTCCACTGCTGACTGGGAAAGTGCAAGAGCATCGTCCATTAACCACAACCTGGGCAAGCATGCCTGTCATGAAATTAATGTACACTACTGATGAACTTCTCCAGGGAAACAAATTTTGCCACAATTTCCACAAGCTCTCACAACTAACAGTATCAAAGACCTTGGTCTGGTTGAAAAATGTTGCATACAGACCTCTGACTACCCTACTAGAAAAAGGAAGGAATAGAATAATGTGTTTCCAAGATCACTGCGGCTCAGGATACAGCCCAGGGTGACTTATCCTACCAATTTGAGTTTAATCATGCAACACAAAAGATGTATATCCAATAATAAATCGTTTGAAACATTTTTAGAAAGAAAACCAGAATCGAAGAGATTATTTACTTCTCAAGCACCCCAAACAACAGAAAAGCAGGGGGAGTGAATAAATGCAGATAGCAACAGACAAGAGAGAGAGACTAGTAAGAGACTTCTTTCTAAATATTCACAAGGAGTCAGAGGTGAAAGTGGAAATCTAACAAAGGTAAAAACAGTGAAGAGATGTACAGGAGGCTTTATGGACAGAACCTGGTCACACCCTGCCTACAGGTGAGTGCTTCTTTTGTGGGACTACATTACAAAGTGGGAGAGTAGGGAGGAGGAGATAGAGGGGATAGAGAGGAGAGAATGATAACCCGGGGTTAAATCAAGCATTAGCAATGAGGGAAAGTCCATCTCTCTGGTCTCAGAAAAGTCTATAGGGTAGTAGGTAAGGAGGAGAGGACAAAGACTGAAAGGAAAGAAAGGAATGAGAAAGTGAGAGGGGGTTCCACTGACGAATGCTTTTAGAGGTGAAAGGAATTGAGAACCTTACACTGGATGAAGCCAAGAGATTCAGTGCCTGAAAAGTAAGCTTTTCCTGGGAGGGGGGAGGTAGAACCCCTGGAGACAACTTGCACCTGGACGTTTGGGAGAACATGGATACAGGAAGGAGATTGCCAGACAAATGTGGGGGAGGGGGGAGAGTCAACAAGAAAGGGCAAAGATTTTCGGGGAATGGGGAGGGACCTTAAAGTGGGGCAATATCCTCTCTGACACTTGCAATAACTGGCATTGTTCTGAGAGAGAGAGGGACAATGGAAAAAAGGAATCCATGTGGGTAAGCAAGCCCTACAAGGCAGTGTTAAAAAGCACCCAGAGGGCAGAGCCTAGAATGGATACCTAGAAAGTTTTGATTGTATAAAGGATAGACAGTCAGATGATTATAGGGTGTCATAAATCAGAGAATTAGGGTCCAGAGTAAACAGAAGGAGAAGATGAATAATGGAAAGAAATCAATTTTGAAAAGGTGCATAAAAAAGGGAAATTAAAAAACTAACGAACAGGAGTAGCTGAAGGGGAGAAGAGGGAATACAGGTGACAGGAAAAAAAAAAGGGAAAAGACACATATAACCAGGTAAAAGCAGGAGAAAGGAACAAATAAAATCCTAAAGAGAAAAGAGTAACAAAGCAGGGGATCGGGTGAAAAAGGAAGAGAGTCAATGGGAACAGAGTCACCTTAAAAAAAAAAGACTAAAGTAAAATAACTGAAGGAATATTGTATTAAAATTGTTCTGGTCCCCCTCATTTCTAGTTAGTATAGTAAGTAAGTTTATAAGTAGTCAGTATAAAGTAACAATTGCAAGAAGTCAGACTGAAAAGCAGAACATAAAAGTCACTTACAGACTGTCCCAGAGATCAAAGGAGCATAACAGTTACTTGCAAACTGTATCATATATAAACTGTATCCTATAAAAATCACATCCTGAAACTATATGCTAAATCAGGGGAAGCCAGCTAGGCCTTGCTGTCAGCACCTGCTAACTGTCCTGCTAACTGTCTTGGTTCATAAACCTCAGATAAGCTCCAAGCATCTGAAGTAACATTAGCAAAACATCCAATGTTGCTGATAATTTTGAGATGATGTTGGATATGTTAATGAATAGATAACGGAAACCACAAGTATGGTTACCACACACTCCAAACCAAAGTATACATCCTAGGATATTTACTTACAAGAAGAAGAATGCTTACAGAACTATCAATAGGAAATTTGAGAGTTTCTTAAGCCTATCTAAAAAAATTCATGGCAAAGATGAAATAATTCTCAAGCTTCCTACACTCTCTCTAATTTAGCTTATGCTCCAATCAGCAAATCACACATCAGAGAATCTTGCTCCTAAGTATATTCTCCCTTCCTATTCCTGTTCATCCATTCACTTACCCCTTTTGGATTTGGGATTAGCCTAAGAGGGCACCAAGCAAGAGGTTTATTTGTTTGGGTAACAATTCCAAGATCAACCTGAGCCAATTTGGAAGGCTCTTGGTTAAAAAATATCTTCACAAATGGAAGGCATCATATTGATGATGATGATGATGATGATGATGTTCAGATCTGATTTCTGATATAGGGAAATCTTGGTGGAGAAACTCCTTTGCCATCAGTAAAGATCCCCAACCTCTGCATCCATTCTGCTACTAATAGTTTTAGAGTTGCCTGGGGCACTGAGAGTTTAAACGACTTGTCACATGGTCAAAAACTAGTATGTGTCAGACCTGAATCTGAGTATTCCTGATTCCAAGGCCTGCACTTTATCCACACCATTCTGCCTCTCATAAACATTATAGGGACAGAAAACTAACAAAATAGCAAAGGCACAAAATATTACTCCCCCTGCCAAAAAAAAAAAAAGGTTACAAATACCCCAGTTATCAGTCACAAAATGTCTGTTCCTTAGATTCTAAGTATGACTCAAAGTATTTGTTTAAAAGTAGCGATTCCATTTTCCATTGCTGAATGAAAAATTATTGATTTTTTTTCTAGCTTTCCACAGAGAAAGGCAGTGACCCAAGAGCCTCCAAAACAGAAAGGTCCAACACAAACCAAAATATTCACAGCAGCACTTTTTACAGTAGCAAAAAGTCAGAAACAAAATAAGTGCTCATCATTAGGGAATGTGGCATATGAATATAGTAGGATGACCAAATGAGGAATTCAGGAGAAAATGAGAAGGTCTGCATGAAATGATGCAGTGAAATATAGAGAACCAGAATAACAATATGCCCAATAAGTACAACAATAAAAATGCAAAAAATAACTAAAAGTATGCAAAACTCTGAATAACTGAAAAACCAATTAATGTTTCCAAAGAACAGAGAATGAAACATAACTTGGTCTTCTAAGCAGGTAGGTAGAAAACTATAAAGAAAGAACACTATCACTGGCAGATGTTACCATATTATTTTTAATTAAACTATTTTTCTTCAATACAAGAAAGAGTTCAAATTTTTGTTTTTGGCATTTTGAGTATATCCAGAAATGATTGTGTGATGTTTTTAAAAAGGCATCAGCAAAACTTATTTTTCTAACAATAAAAAATTAAAGCAATATTAAAACTTCAGCTATCAACACTATTATTATTAAACAGCATCAGTCAGATTCTTATGTTTTATTAGTCAGATTTGTGATCTATGATTTTATCAGTGAAGGAAAACTTTCTCCATAGGTTCTGCTTAACAATTTCTCTGTAAATTATAGCTTACAGCATTACCTAGGGCACTGAGAAAGGACTTCTCTATGGTGACCTAGAGAGTATCGACAGAGGTTGGTTTGGAACTCAGGTCCTTCCTGATTCAAGGCTGGTTCTCTGTTCACTATTGCCAAGCGGACTCACTCTTACACAACAAAACCAGAATTGCCATTTGCTGCCTTAGCATAAAGTTACCTGCCTACTTACAATAGGCAAATATAAGCTTGTGCCAAGAGCCTAGGATGAAAGAAATGCTTTAAATTCATTTTACTACTACTTCAAGTACCTTCACTGGAGAAGTGAAAAAAAAAAAAAGTATCTATAAATACACACACACTTATTTACAAGAATGACAAATTACATTCAGGGATTGGCCCTAAAAATTGCTTAAGAGTTACATTTTCAGGTCAATAAATCTAGACCTTTTAGTTGAACTATCAATTTCCCTTCACTCCACTGATATTTCTTTCATCTTTCAGATCTCAAAAATTGCTGTAAAATCTCTTGTTTCATCGTAATTTAAGACATAATTCATCCCAGTCTGGTGTTTCATCAATTTAACAGTTCTAATTGCCTTATTATCTGCTCCGGTGCAGTAGTAAAGCCTCTGAACATTTAATTTACCTTACCAACAGGAAAATGCTATATATCTCAACCTTAAGAATATTACTTCTACCTCTTTGGTGAGCAGTAGCATGAAGAACTTCAGCTCTCTAGAAAGCCAATATCATCTATCACTATTTAACTATTTGTCAATGTTTATGCCTGTCTCAACTCACATTTAATGGAGCTTTTTATTGTTGTTTTCCATCGTAAAGTTTTGAAGACATTTAAATGTCATTAATTCCCTTTTGAATTTCCTGACATGTATATCAGAATCTTGCTATCTGTGGAAACTCTTTGCCCCAAGTTTACACTGTTTACAAAAAAAGACCCAAGGAAAATATAGAAATCTAAATTCCAATTATGGAAATATTAGCCTGTGAATGGTTGCACGTGTTGGTGCTGAAGGAGTTCTAATTTTATACTAACAAGTCTATCTTCTGTGTATGTGAATTCTAGGATTTTTGGATAGTCTTAAATAAGGAAGAAAAGCAAAGGTTTTCCTTTCTAGCCCACTGACTAGGTGACTGAGAGAAAGAATACAGAACCAATGAAAATCACCAGAGCAGTGTTGATGGCTCTGTAGTATTCTCTAATATCAACAATTCAGTTACATAGCTTTGTGCTTTCCTAACAACAACCCAGTGAGATAGACAACGGAAGCATTATCTCCATTTTATAAATCAGAAAACAGACACTGAAAGGTTAAGAAACTTGTTTATGATCATACAGTAAATAAATGTCTGAGATAGGATTCGATCCAGATCTTCGGACTCCAAGTCTAGCATCCTAGCAATTATGCCACAATACCTCTCACATCAGATAAAAAGCTAATCTGATGTAGGTTTAATTTCAAAGCCAGATGATAGCAAAATTCTTCCCTTTCAAATGTTTCCTTCTTCCTTCCTAGTTTCTTCCCTTACTCCTTATACTTTTTCCCTCATTGAAATTATGGGCAAAGGCTCCTGGGAGCTTTAAGAAGAATCACAAAGTGGGGAAATCACCAGATTTGGAGTCAGAGGACATGGATTCAAATTCTGCCTCTACTATTTACTATCTGCATAACCAGGGCAAGCAATGCTCCTCAGACCTCAGTTTCCTAATCTACAAAAGGGGGAAGGGAAGAGTATTAAATGACCTCTAAGGGCACTTACAGCTCTGAATCTATTATCTATTAATGTTTCAAAACAAGAAGCAAAGTGACCTCTAATGGTACAACATTAAAACAAAAACATTCCAAAAACCACTTACAAATAGGTTAAGTGGTCTAAGAATAAGTATCAAATGAAGAACTGCAACCCCATGGAAAAATGCTCCAAAACACAAATAACAAAAGAAACGCAAATCAACTTACCCAACCAACTGGCCAAGAAAACAAAAGATGGGAAAAGACAATGTTGGAGGTCAATGATTAAAAAAACACCAATATATAAAAAGTTACATGATATGTAGTAGTACAGAACTGGAAATAATCTACTAAGGAATGGCTAAAGAAGTTGGGATGCATAAATGTAAGAATTAATGAATATAAAGAATAAAGAGAAGAATGGAAAGACTTACATGAACCAATGTAAACTGAATTAAGACCAGAAAAAAAAAAATACAGAAAATTGCTACAACCATGTAAGCAGAACAACAAAACAAATGAAATGGAATGCTTGGAAATTATAATGACCAAGCCTAGCACCAAAGAAAAGTTTATGAGAAGGAACCTTCCTCCCTTCTTCGCAGTGTTGGAGGACTATAGAGTGCTTAACTTCATATAATGAGAGACTTTCAACATGTTAGTTTTGCTGAACTGTTTCTTCTGCTCTTTTTTGTTGTTATATAAAAGATACCTCTCTCTGAGACAGGGAGAAGAATTCATTGGAAAACTCTTGCAAAAATAAAAGATATCAATAAAACTAATTTTTTAAAAAACCTTCATTATAACTTTCAACACAGTGCACTATCTTTTATACTGAAAATTACCTTTGCCTCCAAGAAATAGATTTAATCAAAGCAACTTCTGCCATTAGCTGGGTGAGGGTAGGAAGATCAAACACTTCTCTGCCTCTACCAAGCAGACTCTTTTTCTCTCTTTCCTATTACCTTCTCTCTTCTACATTGTTAGAACCTAAGCAATTGAATTCCCAAGTGGGTAGAGGAGGCAGAAACCCCTGAATAAGTCAATTTTTAGTTTCAAAAATGCCTCAAAGTCATCTGGATGTCTCAAGAATGAGTTGAGGCCCTCTATTTGTCTTGCTTGCTTTCACCTGCCACTCATTGCTAATGACTACTCTCTATTATACTGATCTCATGCTCCCAGCAGAGAACTGAGTTGCTTCCAGCTGGTGATGATCCTTCAATAAGTAATGTTCACCATCTCCAAGATGTTGCTTTCTCTTTACTTCCAGCAAGGTCTCCACAGATCAAGACAAAAGAGTCTTCAATGTCTGGCAAGAGTTACACACCTTTCCCTGCAGTGCAAAAAGACAACAGACTCCATTCCATTGAGAGAATTCCTTTTGTCATAGCTCCAGTCAATCTCTGAACACAGAGACTTATCTGGAGCAGGGTCTCAGTGTTGCCATTCAGCTTCCCGAGTTCTGTATGTTCTATATTCAGATATGATTAACTGAAACACCACCATCCTTTCTACTTTTTAACATTAAGGTAAGGCATGGATTTCCCAAGGACGCTGCCCCATTGACTGACAATGCACCTCACTTCTCCCTTTTTATTCTCTCCCTAAGCACTTGGGTGGGATTATTCAAATCATGAATTAATGGAAAACACCTAAATTTAGACTCCCAAAGGATGTCAGTTCAAGACAAGCTCTGACATTGTTCCTCCTGACATTATCAAATTTACAGATGACACAAAGTAGGGAGATACAACTACCCAATTGATAGAGTCAGAATCCAAAAAAGATCTTGACAAGCAAACACACTAGGCTAAATCTATTAAGATTATATTTTATAGACCCAAATACCAAGTCTTATACCTGGGTTCAAAAAATCAGCTTCACAAGAACAAATGAAGAAATGTCTAGATCACAATTTACCTAAAAAACTGTAGGTTTTAAGGGACTTGCAAGCTCAATAAGTCAAGAATTCATTATGGCAGCCAAAAAACTAATGTGATCTTGGGGGAGAGAGAGAGAGACAGAGAGAGACAGAGACAGAGAGAGAGAGGGAGAGAAAGAGGGAGAGAGAGGGAGAGGGAGAGAGAGAGAGAGGGCAGGCAATCTGTCATCCATCCTGGTCAAAGCATATCTGGAATATTGTGATCAGTTCATGGTACTGAATCTTAGGCAGAACACCAATAAGCTGAAGATTGTTCAGAAGGGGGGTGACCAGGATGATTAAGATCAAATCAAACGAGGACTGGTTGAATGAACAAAGGTAGGGAGGAAAACAGAAAGGATTCTGATATAGAATTCTAGCCACCAGGTCATGTCTTGCTAGGTATTCATAAGTGCTAATTTTGTACAGCCTGTGTTGATGTATTGTATTGTCCCTGTCATTTACTTGCATAACCTATATATATATTACTAAATATGGACCCCTTTATGATAATGTTTCTGTAGTTTTTGGGGACAGTGACATGGTCCTCAACTGCTATCATAATCCACACTACTTCCACAAAGAGATGACTCAGCCATTTGTTCAACACTTGATTGCTGACATACTGTTGGCTGAATGCATATGGATATGATCCATGAAGGGCCTTTTTATTTCTCTCTTGAATCTTAGTTGTTTAATAGGCTGTATCCTGAATTAATCCTTTTGAAAAATTTTCTCTTTGATGAAACCAATGGTACATACTTGTTATCAGTCTTTACTATTGCTTAATGAAGTTATATCTGCATTTTTGTAGGTTTTTGACCTGTCTGTAATATGCTTTAATAATTTTAATCAATTTTCTCCATCCTTTCTGTCATGTAACAGTTAATATTCCTATAGTTTCTTTAGATTGATAATGAATAGCTAAACCAATTATAAATGAATCCAATGGAATATTGCTATGTTACAAGGGAAGAAAAACACAATACAAAGAAGCATGGAAAGATTTATATGAACTGATGCAAAATGAAGTAAGCAGAGCCAAGAAAACAGTACACACAATAACTGCAACAATGTAAATAACCACCACCAAAAAACAATTACAACAAAATGTTGTGAAAGCATAAAGAACAAGCTGTTATATTCATGTACAACAAGCTATTTTTAGCTAGTCTCCAACTGAATGGTATCTACCCTGTTTCTAATTCTTTGCTGCTATAAGAAGTTCTGACAAATATTCTGCTGTATGTGGGGCTTTTATTTCTATCTATAAAGTAATTGTTTGGTAGTTTGATTGGTGTGGCACTGAATAAGTAAATTAATTTAGGTAGTATTGTCATTTTGGGGTGCAAATAGCTGACACAGTAGCTGGGCCTGGAGCCAGGAAGACCTAAGTTCAAATCCAGACTCAGACACTTACTAGCTATGTGACCCTGAGCAAGTCACTTACCCTGTTTGCCTCAGTTTCTCACCTGTAAAATGATCTGGAGAAGGAAATGACAAACTACTCCTAATATCTTTGCCAAGAAAACCCCAAATGGGGTCACAACGAGTCAGACACTGAAAAACAAGGAAAACAACAAGATTATCATATTATATTGGCTTGAATGAACAATAAATATTTCTACAATTATTTAGATCTACCTTTTTTTATGTGAAGTGTTTTGTAATTGTGTTCATATATTTCCTGTGAGTATCTTGACAGGTAGACTCCCAAGTACTTTATACTATCTACAGTGATCTCATTTTTCTAAAATTTATTTATTTTTAGTTTCAATATTCACTTCCATAAGATTGAGTTCCAAATTTTCTCCCCATCTCTTCCCTCCCCCCACCTCAAGATGGTGTGCAATCTGATATAGGCTGTACATATACATTCATATTGAACCTATTTTCACATTAGTCATATTGTAAAGAAGAATTAGAACCAATGAGAGAAACCAGGAGAAAGAAGAAACAAACAAAAAAAGAGATATCAAATGACGTGCTTCGATCTGCATTCAGATTCCATAGTTCTTTTTCTGGATGTGGACAGCATTTTCCATCATGAGACCTTTGGAACTGTCTTGGATCCTTGCATTGCTGAGAGGAAATGAGTCTTCTACAGTTATTTTAAATGGAACTTCTGTGTCTCCTGTTACATGAGAAATCTTTCTATAAAGCAAATAATTCCCTAATTTAGAACTTATCTATTCTCTAAATATAGATTTTTATGTCAAGTTTGCTTAAAGAGTTATCAATAATGACTCCAGTTTACATGATTTCATTTAACCCTCGCCACAAACCTGTGAAACGGTGTTGTTGTTCAGTTGTGTCCAACTCTTCGTGACCCCATTTGGGGTTTTCTTGGCAAAGATACCAGAGTAGTTTGCCATTTTCTTCTCCAACTCATTTGACAGATGAGGAAGTAAGCAAACAACATTAAGTGAGTTGCCCAGGGTCACACAGCTATTAAGCCTCTGAGACCAGACTTGAACTCATGAAGATGAGTCTTCCTGACTCCAGGCGCAGCACTCTATCCACTGCGCCACCTAACAGCCAGCGAAATAAATATTCTACAGGTATTAATACCCTCCTTTTACAAAGGAAGAAAAAGAGGCTCAGAGGAGTTAAATGATATGTCCATCTTCTTATAGCTAATATTGTTGTTGTTGTTATTTGTCCTCAGTTCTCAAAGAGGACCATGACATCAGGTAAGTGATGCCATGACTTGCAAATGAATTGGATTTAAGTGAGGCAGGGCTGTGCAAAGTCACCAGCCTCTCACTCTTTCCTCCAGGGCCTTCTTCAAGTAAATCAGGATGACTGGAGAAGGTCCCAGATACAGTGTTAAGCTAAGGTCTTTCCCAGGTCTCAATTTGTCCAAGGCAACACCAATTCAGTGATTAAGGCTAGATAAGAAATGAGGCAAAAAAAAAAAATCAAAAAACAAAAACCCAATCTGAGAGGGGAAGACCCTCTGAGTTTCTGGCCAAAACAGAAACAATTGCTATTTACACTCATTCTGAGCCATCAAAATCCAAACAATGACCAAGTGAGACTTGTGTTGGGACCTATTGATGGCCAATTAGTGAGAGCCAGAGTGATTTGGGTTTAAGGCATGGTCCTTAAAAAAAAAAAATCTAGCCCATAAACCTCCAGATAGCTTGTGAGGTTTCAGCAATCAAAACTTATACTCCTTCGGGCAGAGCACATGCAGGTATGAGTATGATTCACTATGTGGACAGAGTGAGAGGAGGCAGGGAAGGAAGGAAGGAAGGAAGGAAGGAAGGAAGGAAGGAAAGACAGACAGATGACTAGAACATAGTATATGAAGGGAAGCAGAGTAAAATAAGGGTTAACCTGAAATTTAGGTTGAAGACTTCGCTGAATGGGGCAGAATGGGAAGACAGGGCCAACATGACAGTTATGCTGTCTTTAAATATCTGAAGCATTATCATGAGGAAGTGCAATGAAGACTCCTGACTACCACAGATCATAATAGTGTATTAGAAAGGCTACTTGGGCAGCAGTGTCAAGTATGGATTGAAGGAAAGATAGAATAGTGACAGAAAGATTAGTCATAAGGTAGCCTAACAGTATCACATCTCAAAATACACAACAAAGCAGTAATCAGAGTACTGGTTAAAAAGCAGTGCTTGGGAGGCAGCTAGGTGGCCCAGTGGATAGAGCACCGGCCTTTGGAATCAGGAGGACCTGAGTTCAAATACAGCCTCAGACACATAACACTCACTAGCTGTGTGACTCTGGGCAAGTCACATAACCCCAACTGCCTCACATAAAATAAAAAAAAATAGTGCCTGATCAGTGGAACAGATTAGGAACACAAATGAACTATAATAGCCTAGTGTTCAATAAACCCAAAGATTCTGACAACTAGAGTAAGAACTCACTATATGACAAAAAAATGCTAGGAAAATCAGACAGCTTTTATCAACAACTCATACCATTTAGCAAGATAAGTTCCATATACATATATATCTATAGCTAATAAAGGTCAAAGGCAGAGTCATCTCTAATCCCAAGTCCAGGACCTTCCCATTATACTATAATGCCTCAAGTTGGCCAATTTCAATATATAGCCCAAATTCCAAACAAAACATATTGCTTTTTTAATTTTAGGACCCTTCTTAAACTTTGTTCAAAATAAAGTTATTCTCATTACTTCTAAATCTGTTTCTATTTCTGACTTTGATTTTTGCAGCACCACTACTCATCCTGTCTTTTATCTTTAAATACCAGTTTTTATCTTTGGAAATAAGAATTAAATGAGAAGGGGAAAATCAATTGTTTAACAGCTCCCATTTCTATCCCTTCTTCTTTTCTTCTACCTTTACTACCCTAGTTTATCCCCTTTCAGTCACCTCTACTATTGCAATAGTATCCTAACAAATGAGTCTTCATTGCCAAACTAATCTTCCTTACCATAGTCACATGACTCCTCTGCTCAAAAATCTTCCTCGGCTTCTTATGACCTACAAAGTATAATCTCCTCTACCTAGTATTTAAGGTCCTCTACACTCTGCCACCACTTGACCTTTTGAACTATCTCAGGTCACTTTCCCTCTACACTCTGTCCTGAATGTTTTCTGCTTTCCCCATCTTCATAATTCTGCTCACACCATTCACTATCCCAGGAATATGTTTCTTCTGCTTCTTGATTTGATGAATTCCTACCTATCTTTTAAAACTCAATTCAAATCCTACTTCTTCCATTAAACCTTTCATCATATATGTAATAACTTCTCCCCAAGGATTTCATATAATGATACACATTATTATAGTTATCTATGTTGGTCTTCTTTCCCCAACAGACTGTAAGTTCCATGAGGGTCAGGTCTGTTTCTTTGTTCTATTTTATGTTTCAGAGTTCATTTAGTACAGAGGGTTTTATTATTAATATTGTTGTTGTTATCATTACTATTATTATTAACAGTAGCTTTAATAAAACTGAATTTAATAAATATGTATTTGGATGAACTCAAACACAGATTAAATGTTTCATTTAATAAAGTGTTACTTTAACTAAAATATTTTCATTAAAATAGAAAGCAGGCCCTAAATTATTTCTCATTACCAATTTCTTTAATAAGGAAAACCTGCACAATTTAAATAAAATTTTAAAATTCTAAATTAAAAAGTTACAAATTACATAAAATGTTTTTAAAGTAATTCCCTTGACAGATCATGTTCAAAATTAAAACAATCAACAACACAGGAATACAAAGTGAAAGTAATAATGTACCAAAAACAATTAAAAATAAAAGAATACTAGATTAGGTAAGTACAAAACAAGAGTTTAAACTAACTGCAGAGTAGTTTCAAATCCACCCATTTAAAATTTTCTTCCAACTCACTACTAATGTTTAGATAACAAGTCGCTATTGTTCAGTTGTTTTCAGTTGTATTTGACTTTTTGTGACCCTATTTGGGGTTCTCCTGGCAAAGATACTGGAGTGGTTTGCCATTTCCTTCTTCAGCTCATTTCACAGATGAGAAAACTGAGGCAAACAGAGCTAAGTGACTTTTTTGGTGAAGCAATTAGGGTTAAGTGACTTGCCCAGAGTCACACAGCTAGTTTTATATATCTGAGGCCACATTTGAACTCAGGTCCTCCTGACTCCAGGGCTGGTGCTCTATCCACTACACCACTTAGCTGCCCCAACAAGATTTTTTTTAAAATGAAATTTGTATTAATCATAATATCTATATGCATTTGAAAATAGTAAAATGAGATTATTCAATTTATAGAAGATATGTTTGCTTATTTATTATATTGAATGATTCTGCTGTGTAGGATTCAAAGATTCCTTGCAAAAACTCCTCATAATACTGGGATTCAGCAGACTGGGAACCACTGATCTAAGAAGTACCACAAAAGAAAAACAAACTACTAGAAGGCAGTATAGTTTTCCATAACTGGCAATAGCTGCTATTATAAAACACGTAGCATCCTCCAGAGATGGCTACCACCTTAAACTTCTTCATCTAAGGTTTTTATTTCTAATTTTATATGTAGAAGTTATGAGAAAAAAGTGGAATTTTATTTATAGTAGTTCATTTTACATAAAACAACTATTCCGTGAAGTGAGGGATGCCTGTAGGTGCTATTAATGTCTTTATGCTTGTTCACTACCTTTTTAATAATGAGCATAATCAAATATCCAAATCAGATTTTCAGCAGTTAACTTTAAGACATGATAATGAATCCATAAACTAAATATAGATATCTCTTTCCAAACAGTGCTGTATTTTTCCATTATTTCTAAATAAGAATAGGAAATAGAAACTTAATGTGTCAAAGCATCATTAATTCCCTGTGGTCACTGAAAAAAATCATTATCTACTCCATGACCTCCAGTACTAATGATATATCAAATCTCTACTTCAAAGCATTAGCAAGGCAACAAATTGTCATTCTATTAATTTATACATTGTTGTGTAACTTATTATCTGTATCATTCATCCTAAGATTTATACTATTCTCTACAACATGCTATCAGCATCTTCAATGTAAATAGCTTCAAAGCAATATCAACTTATATTAAAAGCTTTAATTTTAGAATTACTTTGAAAGCATAAAACAGGAAAACCTGTATATTAACCCTTTTGAGTCTTATAAGAGCAGAACATGAAATGAAAATTTAAGTACCAGTCTAACCTAAAATTCTGCATAAAGATCTAACTGAACCAAACTAAAACATATATTTAAAGTCTGAGAGGGTCATCATTTTCATGTATTAAGTTTTCTGAGTGAAAAACACATAATCATAAATATATGGATATCAAATCATATCTTACCACTTCTATTATGATTTCAAAGACATAATACCATTGGTTAGCCCTAACAAGTAGTTAAAATCTCATCCCAAATCCTAACAAATTTAATTAATGAAGTATTCTGTTGATGTACAATGAATGTATCAACATTTAATTCTGTCACAGAACTCTGTAAGAAGATCTGGTTAAAAAGACACTCAATATGATCTTCGTACACCAATTAAAATCACAAATACAATTAATTTTTATTGTTTTAGGAATTCATGGACTCCTAGATCACTTTTAAGGTACCTTTTAGCTCTAAATCTATGATCATACAGTGTTATTATCCAAATTTTTAATGCAACCACACCAGTTTCCAATTATCCAGATACTGAGTGAAACCCACCAAGCTGTCAAAGACACACAGAGAAATGGCCGTAAGAGTTCACCTATTTATCAAAAGCTATCTCTTTAAAAGGCTGATGTCTATTAATGGTTTAAAACAGCACAGTAGGGGGTTAATGTTGTTGTCTGACTCACTTTCATCAGTTTAAGTACCCATTAGCCCTCATTAGCATAGGTGCTCCACTGGTCTTTTGAAGTCTATTTCCGCTCTACCCTGGCAAGGAAGGTGGAGCCTCTTTTATAAGCCTTGAAGACTGAAGTTTTTCTGCTTGCTCAGATGAGCAGAAATCAAAGTGACCTTCCTCAGCAACTGAGCCACTCCTTTCTTCCTATAAGTTAGATAAAAAGCAACTTATTTTTACTAAATGGAATGCAAAATTATTTGTTTACACACAAAAATTTAAAGTTAGCTTTCAGTATATTCATTATTTACACTTTGGCTATCATAAGATCTTAGATTTAGATATCTAATATTCTCAATTTACTGGTGAAGAAACTGAGGCACAGCAAAGTTAAGTGACCTGATCAGGGTAACACCATCAGCAACTGTCTGAGGCAATATTCTAACTCAGGTCTTCCTAACTCCAACTGCAGTGCTTTATTGTATAACCTAGCTTTCAGGATGCAAAAAATATTTAGCACCTACTGACCAAGGGCCATTCCCCAACAGTTACATGAGAAATAAGAATTATCAGTAAATATAGTGGAAAATGATAACATGAGAAATGAAAATTAAAATGACTCAGCTTTCACTTCATGTCCACTGAATTGTTAAAGACATGAATAATCAGCAATGGAGGGGCTATGGGAAATCAGATACTAAGTTATTCTTGATAGAGTTCTGAATTAGTTCAACCATTCTGTAAAACAATTTGGAATCATTCAAGAAGGGTCACTAAACTCTTTGTATCCTGTGATCCAGCAATCTTATTTCTAGGCATAAATCCCAAGGAAGTCAAAGACATAAAGGAGGGTTCTATTTATGCTACAATATTCATGACAGCACTTTTCTGGTAGCAAAAAAACTGGGAACAAAATGGGAACTGAATGAACAATTTGTGGCATAGGAATATAATGCAGTTTTACTGCACTTAAAAAGTGAGGAATTCAGAGAAATAGACTTATATAAGCTAATGCCAAGTAAGCAGAACCAAGATAACAAGATAAAAAATAATGTAAATAAAAACAACACAAAACTGCAACTGAGTTCAGAATAAGTGTAGTATATAACACATAATCCAGAAGTCAGATGGCTAGACAAGGCAGACAGGCATATACGAGTAGCTGTATTGATTGGTTTGTTTTAATTGTCAAAAGGGAGACTCCTGCGGCAGAAGGGAAGAGAATATAGGGAAATTGTAGTAGTTCTTTAAAAAGGCAATAATAAAAACAATTTCATTAAAATTTAAAAGAATAAAAAAACCCTTAACTGGAAGATACATATCCTTTCAGAACCACAAAGTTGTGAAAGTCCTTTAAATTCCATAAGAACAAATTAAATACATATTCATCTCCCTGGCCTTATCCTACCTTTCCAAACTTATTTCATATTACTCCCCTCTAGGGGTATCTATGGTCAGTATGGTCCAGCCATACCGACCAATTTATAGTTCCTCACACCCGGGACACTGAACTTTGCATTAGGTAATGCAAAGGTATGGAGATAAGTCTTTCATCCCTGGAATACTCTCCTTCTTAACTTTCTCTTTAAATTCCTAGCTTCCTTTAAACTCAAATATAGCACTACTTTTCTACATGAGCACTTTCCTGGTCCTCCCAGAAGCTAATGCTCTCTCATTCAAGGCTACTTTGTAAGAGTTTTGTATATACTTATGTACGTACATGCTATCTCCCTTGTTAGAATGCAAGTTCCATGAGGACAGTGAATGCTTCAATTTTGTCTTTATATCTCCACTGACCAAAACATAGTAAATGCAAAATAAATGTTCAACTGATTGTAAGTCTAATTAATATATTACTTTTTTATGATTTGCAAGGATGAGTGAAGCATTTTTTTACAGTAATAAGAAATTCGAAGCCACATGACTGTTCCTACATTTCCCTCATTTTTTTTTTCAGGCCCAAAAGTTATCATGAAAACACATGGAATAAGGCGCCACAATAAACAATATTGTTTTATTCCATGTAGAGAAATAAATATAAATTATTGTTTCTGATTGCAAAGCACTTTTAATTTCAAGAGATCATTGAAGGTTGTTGTTTTAGGGTTACTGGGAAGAGAGGAGAAGAGGGGGAGGAGAATGTTCAGTTTTGCCTTAGAAAGACTGGCTGCAATGTAGAGGACAGAGTTGTGCTGAGAGAACCTGGAGCGAGAGAAACCAATAAGGAACCTACTAGTCTAGACAGGAGGTAATTAGGGCTTGAACAGCAGCAATGATAATGGAGTAGAGGACAAACACAAGAGAGATTTCAGAAACTTGCCAGGACCTGGTGACTAGATGTGGGGTGACTTCAAAGATAATTCCAAGGTGGCTAGGAGAATCACACTGTCATCAACAAAAAAAAGGACTGTCAGGAAGAGAGAAGCTGGTTCAGGGCAGGGTGAAAATAATAAATTTAATCTTGAACATTTTAAGTGTTATGTCCTGTCAGAACACCCATTTAGAGGATTCTAGCAGACAGAAATGTGGAACTACTGATCACACTGGGAAAGTAACTTTACCTCTCCAGCCTTAACCTTCCATGTCTGTAAAATAAGGGGGTTGAGACAGTCTTTAAGATCCTTTCTAACATTCTGTGATCAGGGTTAGTACTGAATGTGGTAAAATGGAAAGAACACTAGGTTTATACCTTAACTCTGACATTTAGTACATTTGTAACCTTGGGCACTTCACTTAACCTCTCTGGTCTCAGTTTTCTCATTTATAAAGAGGACTGGACTAGATGACCTCTAAAATCTCTTTCAGCTTTAAATCTAAGACACTATGATGTAGATTGTAATCATCTTAATAGAAGTGAGACTTGCAGCTAAGGAAGTAGATCAGATTGTTAAGGGAGGGAGTACACAGGGAAAAGAGCACAAGGCTAAGGCCAGAACTTCTGGAAAGGAAGAAAACAAAAGAAATAGAAAAAAACATAAAATGACAGGAAAAGAACAAGGAGGGTGCAGTATCAGAGAAGTCAAGTGAGAACATGTTAAAGTGCAGCAGAGTTTATGAAGATGAAATCTCAATAAAAAGCTACTGATTTGAAAATTAGCAGCCACCTTCAAGTACACAGTATTAGTAATGTGATGGAGGCAGAAAGTAAAGAGACAGCGAATGTAGATTACTCTCTGATAGTCATAAAAATAGCTGTCCCAAACTGTTGAAAGCTGAAACCAAGTATTATCATCATTGTATTACCCACCTAGTACTCCGCATCTAAACTAGTACTTGACATATACATTCAATATAAGCTCCAGGGGAGGAACCTTCTCTCCCAAGACAGATACTTACCTTCCCTTCAACTTACAGGCTGCCCAAGGCACTCAAAGATTAAATGCCTTGCCCACCCTCAGAGAGCCAGTATTTGTGTCAGAGGCAGAATGTGACCTTAGGGCTTCCTAACTCCTAAATCATCTCTTTATCCACTATACTAATTGGCATGATTTGATAATAATGGCTGAATCATTAAAAAAATTAAATTATGTTCAGTATATAAACAATTCCCAATTTAGAAACATATTGTATTCTACAAAATCATTCATAAGAAAGCAGTTTAAGATCCAGAACACAGTTTCTCCATAGAAAAGATATTAAGATATTTATATATATGTATATATATATAACCCACATACATATATACACATATAAGATATTAGATAATAGTAATACTAATAATATTTCACTATTTCATCAATTTAGGTTTATATTACAGGAAGGCTGACAAGGAATATGATCAAAGTCAGTAAATTCATTAAGCATATTGATATATATGGTTTGTGAACATTACTTCAATCAAATTCCATCAAATCAAATATATATAAACTAAGGGAAAAGGAAACCCCTTAAAACAAGTAGCTTAAGAACAATTTTTAACATTTATTTTTATTTAGTATTTTATTTTTCCCTAGTTACATGTAAAAACAATTTTTAACATTCTTTTTTTAAAACTCTGAGTTCTCTCCCTTCCTCCCTCCCCACCTCCTCCCTCATTAAGAAGGCAAGCAATTCAATATAGGTTATACATGTAAGAACAATTTTTAAAAGTAATATAGGCAACTCACTATCCCCACAAAGTTGTTCAGATTGACTCAAGAAGAATATGCATGGCAATGCCTCATTTAGCCAGGGCTGTTCCCTGTAAATGAGTTTTCTAAATAACTTAATTTTATGTTACCCTTTAAAAATACCTAAACTTTTTATAAAAATGATGAAAATTCTTCTGAAGTATATTACACAGTACTGTGTCTTCTTAAGTAGAGTATACTGGACATAACTAGCAAGAAAATTCCTACATTTGGAAATAAAAGCAAGTCTGCTACCACTCTGGGATGGCAAGACAACTTTTATGTCTCTCCAATGTTCAAATGAAGCCATCTCTACTTCATTTCTTCAACGGCATTAAATACCTTGATGATTTAGGGTCATCATTATAAATATCGATTTTTGTACTAACTTGTTAGTAACTCTAAGTAGCTATAGAGCTCTCTGTACCTATGTTGAATGGAACCAAATCACTAAGCCTTGTGAATTATTTTGCATACTTTTAAAATGGTTTTCACTGTCAGACTAACAGCTGTCACTTCTTATTCTTTGTGGCAGTCAGTATATATGTCTCTAAAAGGCTCTTCCTGTATACCCCTCCTTCTTCACACAATCCAAACCCACTCTCTAAGCCCACCCTCGATAATAACAACTGCTTCTAATATTTGTTGAACGGCAAAAACAGATAACCTAGATTGTTAAAATTCTGTGCAAAAATATGCTGAGAATATGAGCTTTAGTATATTATTATATTAACATCTCTTAACTTCATTATTATATTAACATAATTATTATATTAACATCTCTTAACTCCTTCTGGAGGTCTTTTTTTACTTCTTCCCTTTTATTAATGGCTATGATTCAGAGAGGTAAGATTACACTTAAGTGACCTCTGAATAACTGAGGCACTACTGTAAATTCACCAATGGCAAATCCACAACAGATTACTGGGAACATTCAACAGTATATCACTAACCCCTAAGGACTGTTTCACATAGGGAAAAATCTGCTCTCCTACAAAATGTTTCTTGTTGCTACTGTCATGTATGAAATACTGGACTAGATGGTCCACTGGCCTGACCAAGTGTAGCATGTCCTATACTCTTATATCCTGAATATTTAAGGGTATCATTACCTGAGAATTTAGGATTATTATAGTGCTGATTTTCTGACTAAAAAAAAAAAAGCAATAACAAATGCACAAATAGGCAAATTTCAACTTCCATGTCGAAAATTTTAAAAGCTACTAAGCAGTGCACATTCATAAACGAACCTCAGACTTCTCTCTTTTGAGGTCAAATAGATACCTGTCATTTATAACTCTTAGCAATTATTCCTCTGCTTTTTCTTCTACCAAGTAATTGTTGAACAAAGAGCTAGTAAAAAGTTGACATCACTCCTCTGCTTCAGGCTAATAGTGCTTTAGACCTCCATTTTGAGGAAGCAGATAAATTACTCTCATTTCAAAAATACTGAGCCAATTTTCAGAAGTGGAAAACTGGTAACCTTAAGGTTACTTCATCCCACAGCAAAGAGGATGACATAGATAAGGAGAGCAAACCAGAGGGCTATGTCCTCAACTCCAAAATGACGCTGTCTACCACATTTACATCTAACTTCAAAAAAGGGAGTAAGGGGAAGTGAAGAAATAAAGACAGAAAAAATCACTTGCACAGCTGACTCCCTCAGATCACTGATTAAGAGCTTGAAGAGACCTCGGAGGTTATCAAGTCGAATCATGTCACATGTTTTCCATTTTTAGGGAAATATACATATTTGATTAATAATGTAAGACTGTGCACATTTGTATTAAAAGAAGTTTTTAAATTTATAATATGTTACTTTAGTAAATATTTCTGAAGAAAAAAGCTACAATAATTGCTACATATGCCACACACATCCTCAGAACATGAGCTGTACAGCAGAGGTAAAGGTATAAACAAACTTGGGAAGATGCCACAGTTTGGGAAAGGTGGTTTCGGAAAGGGTTGCTGTACAAAAATCAATACAATTTCCCCATAGGTTCATGATGTAAAATTCCATAATCAAGGCTTGTAGATTTGTAATTATGGTATGTCAGCTACATTTAAACAAGAGTGTTAAAAGATTGTTAAAGTTAAACTAACACAATTGCAGTGTGAATTGTCTTAGTCTCATTCTAATCTACTGATGTCACTTTCATTTAATCAGAGAGAAACTATGGGCCAATGTCAGTGCTATTTCACATGCCCTAACACTGTACATTCACATTAGATTTTTGTTCATTAGCAATACAAAATGGTTATGTAAAGATATATTTAAGAAAGTTATTTTTCATCTATTCATTTATTCACCAGCAGAACATTTCAACTGACTTTACTGTAAAATAAGCTGGTTCTAAAGTGATTAAAGCAATCTTTTGTATTAACTGAATGTGTGCATTTTTTTCTTAGAGAAAACTTTCATAACCATAGTGACCACAAAAATAGTAAACTTTTTATTTTTGGAAAATAATAATCCTACTTCAGAGATCTATAGACACGAGTAGTTTATTCAAAACTGCATGTCAACAATTAGCATAAATTCCATATTTTTCTTCTCTCCTGGAGCAAATTCTTTCATATCACAGGATCACATATCTAAATGTGGAAAGGAACTTAGAAACCATCTAGACCAATCCTCCTCTTATGGACAAGGAAACCAAGGCTCAGAAAATCTGAGTGATTTGTCCTAGGTCAGACAGCTAGTGTTATAGGCAGGATTTGAACATATGTCTTTTTGACTCCAAATCTTTCCATTCCAATGTAACAAATTTCTTTTATTATATAGCTTATATAAAAAAAAATACAAAATGTGCTACATAACAGTTGTAGAAGGGAAAGGCTATTTATAATTTACAATAGTGCTGGACACTTACTTAAAAGTTTAACATGAGCAAGATATGGCTTACATAACTGTATATAGCTTTCCTACAAGGAAAGCAACAAACTAGAAGACTCCTTGAAGAAGTAAGCTATAGTAACTATAACAATATATCAGAGTTAAATGACTTCAACAAAATAAGCTAAGCAAACTTTCATGACAACAGGTCAGAGGGCAGCTGCCAGAAGCAGCAGACCACTGCTTTTCAAGAGGCATGTATTACCACGATACCCACTTAAGATTTTCAGGTATGATAGTATGACCAAATAATGGATCTACAACCAAATTACCTAGGTATTTTTCAGGAATCACCTGGTGAAACACACAAGTAAATTTTATTTTCATACAAACTAGAAACAAAAATGGATGAAACTGGAAGGAAAACTCCTGTTATAATATTTTCTGTTAAAAAAAAAGTATAGGGGTAATTTTAGATATTATAAAGCTCAAAAATCATCATCATCGGGCAGCTAGGTGGCACAGTGGATAGAGCTGCAGCCTTGGAGTCAGGAGGACCTGAGTTCAAATCTGGCCTCAGACACATGACACTTACTAGCTGTGTGACTCTGGGCAAGTCACTTAACCCTGATTGCCTTGGCAAAAAAAAAAAAAAAAAAGGCAAAAAAAAAAATCATCATCACTGAAAAGTGCTAACTTTGGATTACATGATATCTGAAAAACTATATCCAGTTAGGTGGTGCAGTGGATAGAATGCTGGGCCTAGAGTCAGGAAGACTCATCTTCCTGAGTTCAAATCTGCCCTCAGACAAGTGCCCTTTGACACTTACTATCTGTGTGACCCTGGGCAAGTCACTTAACTCTGTTTGCCTCAGTTGCTCATCTGTAAAATAAACTGGAGAAAGAAATGGCAAACTATTCCAGTATCTGCCAAGAAAACCCCAAATGGGGTCATGAGAAGTCAGAAATGACTGAACAACAATCCATGGAACACTAATCAGAGCAATCATAGCATGAAAATCACAAAATTTCAAAGTTGGAAGGAGCCTCAGTAGATATCTTGTCCAACCAACCCCATACACAAAAGAAATCCCCATTAGAACATATTTAACAAAGGGTCATCCAGTCACTTCTTGAAGCTAGCTAAGGAGGGGAAGCCATCACCATCACCTCTCTAAGGTAGCTCATTCTAAATTTAGACAACTCTAATAGGAAGTCTTTTCTGACAACAAAACTAAATTTGCCTCTTTGCAACTTCCACCCATTGTTCCTGGTTCTCTGGGGCCAAACAGAACAAATCATATCCCCGCTCCACATAAAAGTCTTCCAAATACTTGAAATAAGCTCTTATGCCCCAAAGTCTTCTTTCCTTCAGCTGACTTTTATTCAGTTCCTTCTACTGATGCTCACATGACATGGACTGAAAGCTCTTCATGATCCTAGTTCCTCTCCTCTGGACACTCTCCAGCTTATTAATCTCCTTCTTAAGCCATGGTCCCCAGAACTCAACCTAACATTCCAGATGAAGTCTAACAAGAGAAGAAGACTGTAAGACTATCAAGTTTAAAAAAAAAAAAGTCTAGTACTCTAGTAGTAACTATTGACCTCCTAATATAGCAAAAGCCATGGGGATTGAGAGAACAGAGTTATAATTCCTGCTTTTCTACTAACTAGCTGTGTGACCTTGGGCATGTCACTCCCTAGGCCTCAATTTCCTTTTCTGTAAAATGAGGAAATTAGACCAGAACAAGGATTTCAATCCTCTTTATGCCCCAAACATCCCTAGGTTCAGTTCTGAGCCCTATTATTCAGTCCTCTTGCATTTTTTGCTCAGGTAGCTGTGTAATCAGTTAAGCAAATCTTGCTGAAGAAAAAGATTTAGATAGTAATACTACAAATAGATTCTATAAACTTCTAAATGAAAATGAAATTGGAATTTGAAACCACTAGATAAGAGCAAGCAATAGGCTTCATCCATCAGGTATGCCACATTCAGAAGTAAATTTGGTGGCACAAATGTTTTGTAGCAACTAATTAAGTTTGAGCCCACTCTCCCTAGAGACAAGGGTTGGGACAGTTTGCCTCCAGTTCAGGGAAATATGATTATATTTCTACATCAATGACACTGGGCGGGATGGGGAAGAGAGAGACACTAACTGTAAGGGGTAATTTATATTAAAGAAAACAAACCAAAACAAGATTTTCGCCAATGGAATTAGAGAAAACACTGTAGCTCATTAGGGCAATACTTAGAATCCTGAGGAGATGTGTAGCCTCTGGGGAATTAATTCCACAATGATAGTAGGAGTAAGGACAAAGACCCAAGAGTTTACATAAGCTACACCAGTCTTATTAAGCAGTATACTACAAGAGCCTTAACCACGTTTTCTCCCATCTCTGTATCTCCCTGAATATTTAACACTGTACTTTGTACATGGTATACATTTAATAAATGTTTGTTGGTTTTGGAGCACCTCCAAAGGACAATGACCAGAATGATAAGTTCACTTTGGTAAAAGGAAATGGGTCTCTTTAGTCCAGGACATGAGGGCTCTCATTGCAGAACTTTGTATTTGAAGGACTATCTTATGGAAGAAGGATTTGACGTATTCTGCTTGGCCTCACAGGGTGAGAGTAAGAAGCTATAAAGAGGCATACTTAAGCAAGTTGCAAAGGGAAATTTCCCTATTAATTAGAAATGTCCAAAAATGGAATGAGTTTCCTCACAAGGGATCCTCTGCACCAGAATCCTTTCTTTATTTTAGCCTTTTATACTTCTCTGCTGATCATCTAATAGATGCAAGAAATTTCAACACATGAATTTGCTATGTGCCTTTTGTTCTATATGGCTTTAAATTCTCAAGCGTATAGTAATTTAGGAAATGACTGGTGAGCACAATAGTTAAGACAAAAATCCCCTTATAACATTGGTGAAACCAAAACAAAACACCCAAAATATAGGCCACCATATAAGGGCAAAAAAAAGCTGGGAAGATTATGTAGCAAGGATAATATATAATAGATGGACCACCAGGATGGATTCTATGAAACCATAAAAAACTAATTGGGGCTGAAAATTCAATGAAATATGCAAATGGTCAAGCTATATGCATAAAAGTTTATTTTGTTGTTCAATGGATCTACATTCTGCACTCACATTCTAATAAGTAAATTGTAGCTTCAAATATAAATGTTATAGTAAGGAAGATGAAGTAGAAATCATGATATGTGCTGAGGAAATACCTTTGCTCAATGTATTTAGAATTTCTACAATAATGAGGTCATGAGTTCCTTTAACATCTCATATATATTAAATATGACCAAGAGTATATAGTCCTTGTCTACTTGGTAACTAAAAAGTATGCTGGAATTTTTAAAATCTGTTGTTAGAAATTACTGAATAGATAGCTATATCCTTAATTAATTATTTGTGGCTACTTATCCAGGTCACAAAACTTTGAAAATATCATTATTTTTCAATGTTTATTATCAATTATTTGGAAACACAATCCACTTGACCCTTTCTCTCAAATCTTCTCCATCAAGTACCAATGCTTTGACATTACAAATACCAAAAGCAAGTCAAAACCTCATAATACTTTTACCATACTTTAAAAGCAGTCATCAATAGTTTTGTCCTGTAAAAAGAAAATCACATATTGATTTCAAAATTTTGTTACCTTAAAGACAATATTTAAAGTTTGCTAATCATTAATTAGTTATTGGATAGTTATCTGACATAAAGAAAGCATGAAAATGCAAAAGGCAGCTTCCTCAAGTCTGAAAGACCTGGCTTCAAGTACTGCCTCTGACAGATACTAGCTATCTGACTGTAAGCAAGTCAGTCAGTCAATAAATATTTATTAACTGCCTCCTCTGTGCTAGGCACAATGCTAAACTCAGGAAGTAGAAAAAGAGACCAAAGACAATCCCTGTCCTAGAGGAGTTTAAAATTTAATGGGGAAGACAACACGCAAACAAATACATACTAACCAAGCTGTACACAGGACAAATAAGAAATCATTAAGAGAGGGAAAACATTGGAATTATAAAGGGATTAGGGAGGGCTTCTCATAGAAGGTGAGATTATAGTTGGGACTTAAAGGAAGCCAGGGAGGTCAACAGTGGGAGAAGAGGGAAAGCACTGCAGGCATGGGGAGCAGGCAGAAAAAAATGCCTGCAGCCAAGAAACAATAAAAAAGAACTACATACAAACAAGTTATATATAAGATAAATCTGAAAGTCACCTTTTAAACTACAGATCTACACTAAATAGATGGAGTGAGTTATCACATCAATTCTTCACAGGGATGAAATCACAAATCCAGATGAAAGAGAAGTCAACAGAATAAGCTCACTGAGGACAGGGAATGAATGATTCAATGCCATCCCTGTATCACAGGGATCTGAACAGAAGGCAATGTCAACAGAATTTTAAGTGCATTAACTTCCTCCTACACAACACTTACTCCCTTTCCCACCTTTGAATCTTTTCATAATCTGTCTCATAAGTCTTGAATAGGCTCTTATCTCACCTCCAGCATTGCCCAACTGGAACTGGTCAGTTGAGTCCCCAGTGGGGCAGCTACTACTACTCACAAATTGTTGTTTGTCCTTCGTTCTAGAAGAGGACCAATGACATCAAGAGGATGTTGTCTTGACTTGCGGATGATTTGGATTTCTGTGAGGCAAAACTGTGCAGTCACCAGTCTCACTCTCTCCTCCAGAGCCATCTGGGTCTAGTGGCAAGACATAGATCAGGACAACTGGAGACAGCCCCAAATGCAGTCGGAGACGTTGGACTTTTTAAGGTAAGATCTTTCCCAGTTTGTCTGAGGCAACACCCATTCAATGATTAAGGCTAAGTAAGAAATCAGGCAAAAAATAGCCTCTTCTACCTACTCAAAAAAAAAATAATGAAGGAAAGTGATTCATCACAATGAAGAAAAAAAAAATCTTTGCCAACAAAAACCCACAGACAGTATGGTCCACAGGGTCACAAAGAGTTGGACTGAACTAAATAACATAAACTCCTTGAAGGCAGGAGCTGTTTTACTTTTGTCTTTGTACCACCATCCTAGCATGGTACCTGACATATTCCTTAAATACTTGAGTCACGGATTGACTGAGACTACTATAAAAGGGCTGCATTATTACTTCTGAATATTTTTAATCTATCTTATACCCAAAACGTTTTATAGTTTTGGTCTAAAAAAATCCTCCCTACTCTTAATTTCAATATAAATGCACGTTAGGCACCAACCCCAAAAACTTACTACTTGATCAGTTTTACATGGAGTCCTTCCTTCCAACTGTTCAAAGTTCATATGGTCTATTTGTGCAGGACTTGTAGCAGAGCCTTCCTAGATCACATTGGTCTGATCAGAAGCAATTGGACACACTGTACCATGACGCCAACATAGTGGTATCATTTTGGTCCTCTTTGGGAGGAAGGAGAACTGACCATAAGGAACTAAAGTCCCATAATTTATCATTACAAAAATCAATTTTTGTGTATATCAAGAATTCTATCTCAAAATGGAAAACATTATTTAAGAACCTAGATAGATGAAGCCTCTTGCTGCTTCCTAGTAAAGTATTCAAACAGTTCAATGTAAAGGTGTGGTAAGGAACAGTAATTACAGCTTAAATCAATGAATTTACATTTATTCTCGTTTCCTTGCACTGCCTCTTCTGCTAGGAAGTGAGCTGGCAAAAGGTTGGCACCACAAACTGCAATGCAGATGCCACAATGATCTCTTTCCCTTGCCAATAATGGGGAATAAATTGTGATTTAACAGATCATGCTTCAGAACCCATGACCTTTTCCACAACTGGTTTACCTTTTATATTGAAGTGCACAATTAAATAATGATCTTAATAGTATGGAACATGTAACAGGATTTTACCAACACTGCTCCATTCCAAAGCAAAATTCACTTTCCTCTGGCTGCTATTTAAAAAATAGCACAGGACGGCGGAGCAGAACACGTGTAACACTGTACCTAAGAGCAGATGGGGGGGGGCAGGAGGGCAGCAGAGAGAAAGAACACAAGTTTGGGAGATGCTCTGGAAGTTGACCCCCAACTCCTCCAGGCCCCAGCACGGAGGGGTCCTAGCTTGGTGGCAACAAGGGACGGTCATCAATCCCGGGCTTGGGCAGTGCACTCCCTGGACTTCCTTAGGCCCATCTCAGGCCGGCGGCGGACCAAAGTTAGCAGGCACCATAAAATTCCAAGAGAAGCCACCCCCTCGGCAGAACTTTCTCCCAAGTTCAAAAAAAGAAGGCATGTGCAGGCCCCAACGCGCCCAGCTGGCGGAAGAGGCGCGCTGCGGCCTACGGTAGAGCCCCGCCCCGCCCCCCCCAGCCGGGAGGGAGGGAGCCGAACCCGAGGCCGCGAGGACGCCGTCTCCCAAAGAGGCGGCAGCGGGTCCCCTCCCGCGCCCCCTGCCCCAAGGCGCTCCTAGGCTCGCGCCCACCCAGGCGGCCCCACCCGGGCTTCGCGCCTAGGGCCCCGCGCCCGCGGGAGGGGAGGGACGGGGCACGGAGGGGGTGCGGTGCGAGCCTTGTCCCTCCCCTCCACCTGCCCCGCCCCTGGGTCCCCGCAGGGCAGCTACGATGCCCCGAGGCTCGGGGGAAGGCCGAGGGGCCCGGCCCCAGCCCGGCCTCCCCCTGGGCCAAGCCGCCCCAGCAGTGACGGAAGCAATAAGGAAGATGTCGGCACTCACCGCTTCACGACGCCCGTTTTGATCTTGATCTGCCTCACGCGAGGATCAGCCATGGTCCCCCACTGAACGCCGCTGGCGGAAGGAGAGCGAAAAGTCGGGACTCTCTGAGGGGAGGAGACCGAGCACGCTGAAACCGGTTATGTCCGCTAACCCGTGGGAGGCCTCCTGTACGCATGCGTTGGCCCGGGCGCGGCCCGAGATCGCTCTCTGCGCGGCCCCTCCTCCTTCCTTCCCGCCCCCTCCACCTCGCGTCTGACCAATGGGAGCCCGGGGACAGGTGGAGCAGCCAGGCCTCCCTCGCTTACTAGCCAGCCCTTTCTCCACTCAGGTGGAGTGGTCTGCGCTGGGTGGCGCAGCCCCAGTATTTGTGTTTCCACTTCTAGGGTGTCTTTGGCACTTACTCTCCCTCTTCCCAGATGGGTTGAGTTGGCGGGATGCTGTTGTTCTCTTTATAAAGCGAGTAACGTAGAAAACTTTTAAAATGATGATTTACATGTTCAATATCTGGGGACCAATGGCAATAGATGTATTTTCAGGTGCTTAATAAATTACTATTTGCTATAGTTTGTTTATTTATAATATATAATATATTAATGTATAGTATATCGTAGGCTATACTATATACTCTAGTATTCTATATTGTATAGTATATATTGTATATAGTATATAGTTGTCGTATACTATTACTAGCATAGAATAAAATATAAATATATACTATGTAGTTATACTATATAGTATACTGTATATTTCAGTATTATTTATATACTGTGTATATATATACTGTGTATTTATAGTATATACTTATAAGTATATATAGTATATACTTATTTATAGTATCTAATTTATCATTTATGTAGCATGCATGTATGTATATATATGTATTATGTAGTATATATGTATTTATCCATCTGTTCATAAGTATATGACATATTTATATATGTGTGGTATATATGTATATATGTTTTGTATATATACATATATAGCATGTGCTTACATACTATATATGTGTATAGTATATATTTATACTATATATGTATATGTGTATATATAGAGTATATATACTATATATACTTTTACATAGTATATATCATAATAGTAGTTTATTAACTATAAATAAGTGTATAGTATATGCTACATATATTATATAACTGTAACTATATTTAATTCAATAAGTATTTATTAAACACCTACTATGTACCAGGCATTGTGCTAAGTTCTGGGGGTACAAAAGGAGTCAAAAGACAGTCCCTGCCCTCAGTGAACTTACAATCTAATAGGGGGACAACATGCAAATAAATATGTATATAAAGCAAGCTATGTGCAGGATAAATAGGAAATAATTAACAGAGAGAAGGCCATGGAATTAAGAGGAGCTGGGGAAGGCTTCTTGTAGAAGGTGAGATTTTAATTGGGACTTGAAGTCAGAGAGGTCAATAAGCAGTCTGAAGAAGGGAGAGCATTCTAGGTGATTGGGGGTGGGGGGGAGTGGAGCAGCCAGAGAGATGCCTAAGAGTGAGATGCGGGATGTCTTGTTCCTTGAACAGCCAGAAGGCCCATGTCACTAGATCAAAGAGTACATACTGGGTAGTAAAGTAGGAAAGAGAGGAGGAGGCTAGATTGTGAAGGGCTTTGAATGACCTTGGAGGCAATAAAAAGCCACTAGAGCTTATTGAGTAGATAACTATAAATATGTACAGTTTATCAATTATAAATAAATATTTAGTAAATAACTATAACAATATAGTACATCACTATAACAATTATTTACTAACATGGGTCCAGGATGTCATCCATGTGAATGTTCCTTAAAGATATAGATCAGGAATTCTTAACCTTTAGGGATATTATGGAGCCCTTTAGCAGTCTGGTGAAGCTTATGGGATCCCGTCTCAGAAATGTAATTTTTTTTTTTAAATTAATAATAGTAGGAAATGCCAGATTTCAGTAAGAACAGAGGCTTTCAAATTTTATTGTCTCAGATCCCTTTAAAATTATTGAGGACCCCAAAGAACTTTTGTTTATATTGGTTAAATCTATCAATGTTTACTGTATTAGAAATTAAAAGTGTTATTATGAAAATAATTCTGATCTAATGTACTTTCTAAAAGGTTTTTGAAGACCCTCAGGAATCTCTGTGCCACATTTTGAGAACCACTGAATTAGAGGTTAGAGAAAATAAAGATGTATTTTTTTTCCATTCAAGCTCACCAACTCTTTTAAATCTAAGATTAATTACCCTTAGTGTGGATCATAACCTGCCTACTCCTCATCTTGTGCAAGTCTTGTCCATGTTCTCCCATAAGTTCTCCCTAAAAAATCCACCACTCTCAAGAAGCAGTCCAGGGAAGCAGTCAACATTACCTGGATGTCAGTGCAGGACTTAGCATGTGTCTCAGCATGACCATCTGTTATCCCTCTTGATACATAACTATCTACCTCCTACTTACTAACTGAATATATGAAGTCTTCTGTTCAATTTGTCCCCCAAGTATTTCCCTCCCTATTCTTTGAAGACTAATTTGTTACTTTCTCCATGAACTCTTCCTTGAAAGAAAAAGCACCACCTAGGTGTGACCTTGGGCAGGCCACATAAGCCCTATGGTCTTTGGTTTCCTTTTCTGTAAAGCGAAGATCTTCTAAGATTCCCTATAACTCAAAATCTGTGAAGTAATAGCTAATATTTATGTAGCCTTTTAGAGCTTACACAGGGAGCACAAGTATCATCCAAGTTCGACAGCCTAGGAAACTGATGACAAAAAAAATTAGGTGACTTCTCTAAGATCACAAAAGTAGTAAGTAACTGAGCGGGAATTCAAGTCTAAGTCATGATTGTCATTCCTCTATTCAATATGACCTCTCAAGGTTAAAGCCTTCCATTTCAGACCACACACAGCCCTTGTTTTAGCACTTCAGTGTTGCACTACTATAATAGTAATGTGTACATCCTGATAATCTGGATACTGTCCAACCATTTCTCCTGCATTTACTCTCTTCACTTTTCTCATCCTCTTTGTAATTTGTCTTCCAATTTCATGTCTCATCAAATGACCAATGATCTATTAACTGCTAGATCCAATGGCCTTTTTTTAGTCCTTAGCCATCTTGACTTCCTTGCAGCATTTAATTCTATCAACTCCTTCCCCCTTTTCTAGAATCACTCTCCTGGCTGGGTTTTGGTGACATGGTTCTTCTACCAGCCTTGTTGAACCTCAGTCGCTTTTGATGGCTCATCATCCTTGTCCCACTTCCTATTTGTGGATGTTCACTAGGGCTCTGTCCTGCACCCTCTCCGTATTGTCTTAGGGAATTCATCAATTCACATGGATTCAGCTGTCACCTCCATGCAGCTAAATCCCAGATACAGCCCCAGTAAACTCGAGTCTTTCACCTCTAACTGCCTTTTAGGTTTCTCCAACTGGATGTCCCCTAGGCATTTCAAATTCACCTCCCCTCTTTCTGACTTCCCTATTTCTGTTGAAAGCACCACCATCCTTTTATTACCCAGGTTCTCAATGTCAGAGTCACCCTCAACTCTCCTGTCCCCTTCTTCCCATATCCAAATCATCTTCCAAGTCCTGCTGATTCTGCCTCTGCAACTTCTCTTGAATCTGTTCACATGGCCTCGTTCAAGCCCTTATCACTCTCACCTGGACAATTGAAATAACTTCTGAATTGGTCTCTCTGCCAATCCAATCTACTGCTAAAATAATTTTCAAAATGGGCGGTTCTAACCATGTTACTCCCTGACTCAGTAAACTCTAGTCTCTCCCTATTGCCTTTAGAAGCAAATAAAAACTTTGCTTGGCTTTTAAACTTCATCACAACCTGGCCCCAGTCCAACTTTCCAGCTTTGTTTTACATTACTCCCTACCTCCTACTCTGCTGTCTAGACAGAATGACTTCCTCAATATATACATGTTGTTTCCCAAATAGAATGCAAGCCTTTTGAAGACAAAGACATATTTTTCTTTATATGCCCAGCACCCTAGTATAGTGCGAGCACATAATATTTGCTGGATACGTGCTTATCAAATAAACTGAAGGAATCTCTCTCCTAGGATGTAAGCTTCATGTCAGTCATGAAGTGTCTTACCTTCCATCTATCCCCAAAGTCTAGCACAGTATTTTACACTCTTTTCACTTAACAAAGGTTAAATTCAATTGAAGTATATATATGTAAAGCATTTTGTGTTAAACTCTGTACTAGGTCTGGAAACTCAAAAACAAAAATAAAATTAAATAGGCATCCCCCCCTCTCCCAATGAACTTACATTCTACTGGGGGGCATTCTGTAGAAGCAGACTGAAGTCCTCTTGCTTCCCATTTTAGAAATTTTAAGAAATCACTTAAAAATTATACTGGTCTGAGAGAGAAACCTTATCAACCTTTATTTATCAATTCCAAAACAGAATTCTTCTCCCCTTTTTCCAGACCAGCCCAAGAAAAGACTCCTGCCTGAAGTAATTAGGGAGGTGACCAGAAAAGGCTAAGGGGCCCTTGTTTGATCCACCTTAACCAGATTAGGGTAATCTTCAGACTAAGAAAAAAAAAAGGGAGGAAGTCTCTTTGATTATGTCAGTTAATGGAAGTATCTCTTTAGTTTACCTTTGACTTACTGGAAAAGAGAATTCTTTTTTTTTTGCTAGGCAGTGAGGTAAAGTAACTTGCCCAGGATCACATAGCTAGTAAGTCTTATGTGTCTGAGGTCAGATTTGAACTCAGGTCCTCCTGAATCTAGGGCTGGTGCTCTATCCATTGCTCCACCTAGCTGCCCCAGGAAAAGAGAATTCTTAAAGAGAATGGTCAAAGAGGGACTGAATGGTTTTTGGGAAAATAATTCTCCAGGGGTGTGCTGAAAATTGAGTGTTGGCATTGTATAGTCTGTTGGTGAAGTAAAATGCTAATTGAATTTTAGCCTGAGCACTGTAACTGTTTTATCACATTGCAGAATTGTGTTTATTGTCTAAGAACACCATAACTTTAATTCTGAACCAGTTTGTGTTAGAGATTTTCAGCCTCTTGGAATAGCTCAGTTCATCTTCAGTTATATTTGTAAGCATAAATACTTAGAACAGAATAATCCTTAAATCAAAATAGAACTATGTATAGAAGAGAATAAAAATCATTTTTGGCAGTCTTTGCCTAAACTGTAGCATACAGAAATTTTTCTTGTAATACAAAATATAAAGCCTGGTCTGAGGACCAATTTTCAAATCCTAACTCTTTCACTTAGTAGCCTGTGATTTGGGACATCATTTAATGTCAATGAGCCTCAATTTCTTCATCTGTAAAATGAAGGGATTGGATTCAGTAGGGGTTTTCAACCTTTTTATGTCATGAACCGCTTTGACAGGTGAAGCCAGTAGACCCCTTCTCAGAATAGTTTTTGAATGCTTAAAATAATTATATAATGTTACAAAGGAAACCAATTTTACTGAAATGCTATTATCAAAATACCTTTTAAAAAATAAATCTACAGACCTTAGGTTAAGAATCCCTGGACTAAATGATCTCTAAGGTCCCTTCCTACTCTGAATCTATGATCCTAAATTACACAAGGCAATTTGAGAAGGAAAGTAATATTAATGACTGAAGGGAGAGGTTTTTTAAAATACCCAGATGGAGTATCTTAAGTTATTCCATTTTTTAAAATTATATATAAGTTAGTATTATTTACACATAACTCACTGGATGAGCAATTAGATTTGACCCTGCCACAGACTGGGTCTCCTTGGGCAAGTCACTCTAACTTTCTAGGCCTTGGTTAACTGATGTGCAAAATAAAAGGATTAGACAAGATGTTTTCCTAAGTCCCCCCCACCCCCATCCTATCCCTCCTCACTCTGGAATTTTGTCATTGCAACTTAAGGCTAAAGTAAGAAACACAATAGAGAATTCTATCCTTTTCTTACTATCAGAAAATATATTGTATAGAATGATGAAAAGAGATACCCCTTCTGCTTTTTCATTTCTCAGTAATAGTAGTTCTTCATTTCCTACCAGCGTCTCTGTTTGATTTTGACTTCACAAACATCAATGGCTGGGTACCCTCTGGGGCTGCCCCCACCTTTACAGATTCCATTTATGTATTGTCTTCCTTAGTTAAATTATAAGCTCTTTGAGGGCAGGGACTACCTTTCTTTTACTTATTTGTATCCCTAGCACTTAGCATAGTGCGTGCCACATAGCAGGTGTTTAATAAATGTTTATTTACTATTGACTACTCATTTAGTCATGCTGTGGCCAGGTTGATTTTTTAGCTTCTCTTCCTCATAATTTCCACATTCATACATCTAGTATTCTTTACTCCAGAAAAAAATGCTTTGCTCCAGTCTTCCCACTCTTACCTGCCAATCCAAATCCCTAACTTCAAAACTCAATGAACCTTTGCCTATAGGTCTTTCCACTTGAAGTCTCCTCTGGACATTTGCATTTATACCCTTGCACCAGGAGTCCCTGTGGTATCAAGGCCCTGGTTTAAGTTGCAGGGGAGAAGCAGTTCATAATTCCTTTACTAGAGTTCTCACTCAGAAAACTAGGATGATCTCTATACTGAAGAACCTGACACCAACTCATTACTAGCAAGCAATATGGCGTGAGTGTTATTACTGTTTTCAGAAAAGTGGTCAGCACCATGGCCAGCAATAATGGTGACACCGAGTAACAACAAGGTGAGAAGATAAAGCTGCTGAATCCATACAGGTAAACCTCATCACATTGCCATTAAAATAGTATTCGAGGAGCAGAATTACTGAAATCATTATCTTTTCCCCAAAACCCAACCCTCTTCCTAACTTCTCTGTGTTGAGAGTATCACCATTTTCCCAGTCATCTGGGTTCATAACCTAGAAGTCATCCTCAACTCTTCACTCACTTATGCTCCATATTGAATCAGTGGCCAAGTCTTATCAATTCCAACTCTCTTTCATCCATCCCCTTATTTCTGCTCATCGGGCCGTCACCCTAGTGAGACCCTTATCACATCTCTCCTTGACTATGACAATAGCTTCCTAATTGTTCTCTCTCAATCTCCTACTATGTCACTCCCTACTCAAGAAGTTTCATTGCTCCCTATTGCCCCTAAGATAAAGGATAAACTCCTCAGTCTGGAATTTAAAGTACGCTATTGCTTCAATCTATCTTTCCAGGCTAATTACACATTCCTCTACCTTAAACATTCTATGTTTCAGCAAAACAGCCCTACTTGCTGTTGATAATTACAAAATTCCATCTTCCAAGTCCATGCCTTGTCTCCCTTGATTCTCCATACCTAGAATGGGGAAATGCCTTTATCATTCCTGCCTCCAAAACTCAATTTAGATGCTATCTCATAGAGGAGGTTTTTCCTGATCTCCCCTTTCCCACCTCAATTTGCTACTGGCTCTCCAAGTTTCTTTGCTTGTGTTTCATATATATTTGTATATTCTTAGCCCTGCCCCAAATGTAAGCCCCTTGGAGGCAGAGACTTTTTTGTTTTTACCTTTGTAACCCCAGGACCTAGCACAGTGCCTGGCATATAGGAGGCCCTTAATAAATGTTTGTTGAGTTGAATTTGTTAAATGGCCCTGAATAGGTGAGGAGGAAGAGCTCTCAGGACCTAAGAGCTTAGATGGTATAGGAAATCAAAGTGCTGTCCTTAGACTCAGGAAGATCATTGTTCAATCCCATGACACTCATGAGCTCTGACTGTGACCTTGAGTAACTCTGTTTACCTCTCTGAGAATCTACTTCTTAAAATATAAAATGCAGATACCATTTATGCTGCACACTTCACAGTGTTTGTAAGGAAAGCACTTTGTAAATTTTACATCATCATATAAATGTTAGTTATTTTTAGATTTAATGATTGGCCAATTTCTGTATCCTTAGGCTTTTTAGATTTTCCACAGACTAAGACCTAGGTGCGGCTCTCAAACATGGGAAGAATATTAGTACATTGTTTGAGTTCCAGAGGAGAAATTCCCATGACCTAGAAATAACTCCACCTCTTCCCTTTTATTAAGGGAATTTGTTCTGTGAAGTTTAGATTCAGTCAAAGGGCCACACTTGAGGACCTAGAAGGCCACTTGTGGCCTCGAAACCACAGGTTCCCCACCCCTGATAAAAAAGCATAGGCTTTCAGTCATTTGGAACAACTGATACCCTATCAACTAATTGGAAAGATATTGACAACCACATGGCATACCAATGAATAGAAGGATCTCCATCATGCCCTTGCCAAGATGAACTATTTCTCCCAGGTATATGTAAGGAGATTCATTTAAACCTATCTCCCCTCCACATGGTCTTCCAGGAAGGGAAAGAGAAGTCTTAGAAGAATGAAGCAAATAAGGATCAATCTATTCAATACCTACTATGTGCCAGGCACTGTACTAAGCACTTTACAAATATTTCATGTGATCCTCACAACAATCCTGGACAGTAGGTGCTATTATTATGCCCATTTTACAGTTGAAACAACTGAGACAGAAGTTAGTGACTTGCCCAGGGCAATAAAACTAGTAAGTGTCTGAAGCAGGATTTTAACTCAGGTGTTCCTGATTGAAGGTCCTGTGTTCTATCTATTGTACCATCAGCTGCCTCTTGTGGGAGAGTATGGTTAGCATCACTATTAGAAAAGCTTTCAAAAAAAAAAAAGAAAAGAAAAGAAAAGAAAAGCTTTCAGCCTCATAACTAGAGGTAGGAGCCCTCAGGTTAAACACTAAGGTGGGAGGAAACTAAGGAACAGGTGTAGCTGGACTGCTGTGAGCTGTCACGATGACAGCATGTGAGCGCATTATCTGTGGATGTAATGTGGACACAATGTTATCCCTTGCTGGTAAATTTAGTAGGCTAGCTAACTAGTAGTTTGGGTATTTACAGAGAGAGGATAAGACCTAGATGAGTCTTGGGAAGACTGGAGCTTGGGAAGAGTGCTGAGGCATTGGCTAAGTATATAGCAGAGAAAATTCCCCGAAGCAGATATTCCTTCAATACCCCTTCCCCAGTGCTCCATGAAGCAGGGAGGGAGCTGGGGAAAATATCTCTCTGTCTCCTGCTAGGGTACATGATGTCTTGTGGCAACAATTGGGACCATCTACATACAGCAAGGGGTGGTTTTTCCAGGATCTAGACTGTCCTGGATTTTCAAAAACAACCCCCACTGCATTTCTGAGACAGTGCTTTTTCTGAGATTCTACCCCATCATCTTAAGGATGTATTAAAAAACCCACACATAAGAGAAAAAAAAAGAATTTGTTAGTGTCACTCCCATAAAATATTGCACCAGCCTTCTCTTTTAACTCCATCTTCCCTTCTATACCTTGCTTTTGTCCTGCCTCTAAATGAAGCCACAGACTCAGTCTCTCATTCTAGCCCCCAAAGTTCTGCCATCCTTGCTAAGAAGGGCCTTTTAAGGAACACATACTCGCTCTGCAGAAACTACCAGACTACCTCAAAAGATTAAGTTCACTCCCATGGAATGCTTAGGTATAGCATGCAAATCAGCTCCATGGGAACAACAGTGACTAATAAGCTGTGTTAATAGATGCTTGTTGCTATATTTATTTGTAAAAATATTCTTCAGTGGTTTCATATGTATATGCATTCAATTTCCTTAGATTATAAGCTCGTTGAGGGCAAGATCCAACTCTTCTCTTTCTACAATAAACCCTTCCTCCCTACTCTCACAAGTGGGCACACACATGCATATATACCCACTGTATTTGTAACTGTATGGGCCCTGAAACACATTAAATTCAATAAACACTATCAACTGACTGACCAACAAATTTTAAATGACAGAGCAAAACCATGGAATCCTGGAAAACCACAGCAGCAGACAGAAGAAATTAAATATAGCATAGCCAGAAATAGAATGTATCCTTTCGATTAAAGGCATTGTGCAACCCATAAGGCAAAGAGATGATGCTGTAGACAGTGATAACCCCGGAGGGGCGGAAGCTACCGCAACAAAACAAAGGATGGTATGTATGTGTGCCCTCTGTGGAGAGGATTAGAGTTCATGGGGGCTCCATTTGGGGTTTTCTTGGCAGAGATACTGGAGTGGTTTGCCATTTCCTTCTCCAGCTCATTTTATATATGAGGTAACTGACACAAACAGGGTTAAGTAACTTGTCCAGGGTCACACAGCTGGTTTGAGAGCATATTTGAATTCAGGGAGATGAGGCTTCCTGACTCCAAGCCCAGCACTCTGTCCACTGTACCACCTAGAATTATATAAGGCATTATTAAACAGCTTCAAATGTTACCAGTTTGGATTTAATCAATTTCTAGCTTGGGATTTCTGGAGGTGAAGCTTCCCTGAATGGTTATGTCTTCCCCAACACCCTAACCAACAGGGAGACAGCTGGGGAAGACTGTATTTTACTTTGTTATTTTCCCTGGTATCCAGTCCTCTGTGGCAGCTATTGGTACCATCCCTGCATGGCAGAGAGTCAGTTTTCCAGTAGGTGTTAAGTCTAAGATGAGAACAGCTTTCAGATACAGTTTCAGATATATTGGTACTAAGGCACTGTTTCTGAGACTCCTTATCGCTCTAAGGTCATGTTTTGAGATCCCAGAGATAACATTGGGGCTCAAAAAAATTCTAGCTACATCACAGAATTTCACTAAAATTTTACTTCAATATTACCTAACATTTTAACATGATAAATCCTTAATTTATATTTCTGACCAAAATATCATTAGTTACCATACAGGTTAAATCTCGATAAAGAAGAATAAAGGAACCATGGATTTGGATAATTCATCCAAACAACTAGCCAATTCAATCAATCAATCTGTCACTGGCCAAATACATTGATAGGTTGTTTGATATAATTCTCTTCTTTGCAAATCCTACATTTGCTTCCAGAGGGAGAGAAAAAACAAGTGAATTGAAATGAGGGCACTCTCATTCACATCATGACCCCAAGGAATTTGGCGGGAAGGGACCCATGATTCTTTGCCAAAAGTTGCTCTATCAGCATGGGTCATTTTACCTCCGCAACCCAGGCTTGCTCTACTCACACCACTACCCAAGGCAACCTAAGTAGCTTACCTCTTCCAACAAGCTGCCCTTCTCCACTCCTTTTGAATCAAATTTACTCACCTTGGTTGGAGATTTCTTAGCTACCATGTTGGCATCTGGTGGCAAGGTCACCAGTACTTCCTGCTTTGGAAGGGGCAGATCTTTCAAACTCAACCTTACACCCTTGTCCTGTCAGTACATATGTATCTGAACTCTGTAAGCAACTGAGCTTTCATGTGAGCTACATGTATGGCTAACCCTGCTATCACAACCAAACAGGAAACCATTCCAGTAATATTGGTCTCTGCTATGTTTATAAATCTCAGTTATGTATGGGTCTGTATGTGTGATAGCCTTAAGATTTAAATGGAAGAAGCTGCAAAGACTTACAGAATATTAAAAAATAGAAATTCTATCTTTCATCCTGTGCAGCTATTGTCTCATCATATGCACATCTCAAACCTCTGAGTCATATTGTTCACAGATGACAAAGTGTGACTTTCACATGATGGAATTTAAAGAAAACGGTTTGAGGATGGCACCACATAAGAGCATGGGAGGTATATGCATGCATCAAAAGAAGAACATATCCCTCCTTTAGTCAGTGATTTACAGGGGGCGCTACTTACAGCTGAACAGAGATCTGATGTAACAATTCATTGTTCTGACACATATTGCAATCATGATGAGCAGTTTTTAATGCATCAGGTTACACTAGCTCAGCCCATGGTCTCACACCGTGTAACATAAATTTCGTTGAAAAGAGTGACATAACATGACACTGACTTTTAAAAATCTACACTGTTTTACTAGATCATCTGCCTTTTCTCCATGAATTCCCAATTCAAAACTCAAGCAGGCAGACAGAAATGGAGTGACTGAGTATCTACAAACCAGCATATTTATCTTGCATGGTTTCTCACATTTCTACCTGTAGTCAATGATTCCATTCCATTTTTATGTTGCACTGCATGAACATTGTTAATGGGCATATTTTTTTGTCATCTGAAATAAGATTTTTATCCAGGGCCAATCACCAAAGATTCAAAAGTGTTTTGGATGGTGAAATAAAGATAAAGTCTCTAAAATGTTTACTTTTAGTTACACATGACTGTTATATTTGGAACTGTCACAAAACTGTAATAACTACTTTAATCTTATCTTCTTCATGACATTTTTATTCCCTTCAATAAAATGCTTTTCTGGAGTATAAAATAAATGAAATAGTTTCCACATACCCCAGTACTGATATTGGTAGGAAACAAAACATTAAGATTAGAATTTTATAATAATGTTACATATGTAATATGTGTATATGTAATATGTTATATCATATTACAATGTAATGAAAAACAGTTGTCAAAAAGCATTGGCAAAAGTGTTTCATAAAGATTTTTTATTTAGTTCTCTACCAATATAGGTCTCAACACATATCAATTGTTCTTATTTCTGTATTATTTTTCAAAATTATTTTCCATGGATTAATATAGCAATCTTCAAACCTAGGAACTTTTTTGAGATAGTTATATAAAATGGGTATTTTCACATTGATCTATGAACTTTGTAAGGGTTTTATGAGGCTATTTTTCAGCCAAAGTTAGGATTTAAATGTTTTTGTGAAATTACTGAATTTTTTCATATTTTATGTTTGCATAAGGATATTATTCTAAATTGAGTTCTTTTCCTTGATCTAGTTCTTTTCTCATCTTCATTTAAAGTGGCGTATTTGTTAGACTTAGCTCTTCTCAGCAATGCAAGGATCTAAGACAACTCCAAAAGATTCACAATAGAAAATGCTATCCACATCCAGAGAAAGAACAATGGAGTCTGAATGCATATGGAAGCATATTGTTTGCTCTTCTTTTCTTTTGTTGTTTTATTTCTTCATTCTTGTGGTTCCTCCCATTAGTTGATTCTTCTTTACATCGTGGCTAATGTGAAAATATGCTTAATACGAATGTGTAACTAGAACCTATATCAGATTACATGTTGTCTTGGGGAGTGGGGGGGGGGAGAAAATTTAAAACTCAAAATCTTATGGAAGTGAATGTTGAAAATCAGAAATAAATTAATTATAAAAAAAATCAAAGTGGTGTATTTGTTTCTAAGTACAAAGATCACAGCAGAAAGTAATATTGCCTGTAGCAGAAACTACACTCTATTTGTTTTAGTGTGTCCCAGTAAGGAAGGAAAGAAATGTTGTAAGACTTCCTAGAAGGTCAATTCCCAGTTTTAATACCCCATTATTTGTTTATTTTATTAGTGCTGTCGTTGTAATAATTACTGTTGTCATTTGAGATACCCCTTAAATCTGAGCTGAGAACCATGGACCTTTAGAAAGAGAAAGGATCTTAGAAATCATCTTGTCCAGTCCCCTTATTTTAAAAGTGAGAAAAATGAAGTTATTTCAGAAGCTGTGAGGAGTTAGAATTGATAGCACTTAGAACAGGGATTGAACATGTGAGATGAGAGAGAGGAGTCCAAGAACAGTGGGTTCTCTGACCCCAAATCTAGCACTATTTCCACTTTTCTATACTATCTTTCTTGAATTTGAGTTAGCCAGATACATGTATATACACACATATAAATAATCTCCAACTGTCCACAAGATATCTCTCTTCTCCCTCTTTCTCTTTCTCTCTCTCTCTGTCCCCTCTCTCTCTCCCTCCCTCTCTTTGTCTCTCTGTCTCTCTGTCTCCCTCCCTCTCTCTCTCTCTCTCTCTCTCTCCTCTCCATCTTTCTCTCTCTTCTCTTTGTCTCTCTGTCTCTGTCTCTCTCTCTCTGTCTGTCTGTCTCTCATCTGGAGCTTAGGTAAGAAGTGTTTAGTGTTTGAGGCACAGATTTTGAACATTGGCTTTGCTGAACGGATAGTTCCTGTCTAGAGGAGAGAATATTCAATGGAGATATGATAGTGTCATCAAGTATTTGAAAGGCTGTCGTGTGGAAGACAGACTAGACATGTTTAATTTGGCCCCAGAGGGGAAATCCAGGAACAATGAGAGGAAGTTGGAAAGAGGCAATTTAAGCTTGATTTCAGGAAAGGCTCCCTAAATACTCAAGCTGTCCAAAAGTGGATGGGCTGCCCATAGAGGTGGCAAGTTTCCCCTTCACAGAGGATTTCAAGTAGATCCAGACTCATGTTGGGTTGGACTAGATGGCCACTGAGGCCCCGTCTAACACTCAAATTCCATGGTTCTCTTCTTTGATTCTGCGAAGTTGTGGGATGTGACAGTGACTACTAAGGGTAAGAACATAACTAGAGAGCAAAGAGCAAGGCCAGGGACCCTGGTGAACATCCACCTTAAGTTATCCAGAAAAGGAGCCAGCAAGGAAGAGGGAAAAGGTTGAACTAGAGAGGATGGATGAAAACCAGGAGAGTATGAAATTTTAGAAGTCAAAGGAAGTAAGAGTATCCAAGAGGGATGATTCGACTTAGATACACCAATCTGTGTTTTCATGTAGGTACTCCTTTTACCATGAGATTACAACCCTTCCACCTTATCATTCTGTGAGATTTTTTTCAATTTATTCTTCCTGTAAACCTTCAATAGAGAATCCTACCATACCAAATGTCTTCCTCTATCTTAGCCTCATATAGCACTTAACTATCTTCCGGTTGTCTTTAATATTCAATACGTGAACATTCTGTTTCTTTTTCTAGTTATGCCCTTGAATATGTTTTTTGTCAATCAATCAACAAGCATTTATTAAGTGTCTGCCACGTGCCAGGCACTGTGCTGGGTGCTAGGGATAGAAATACAAAAGTAAGATACAGGACTGGAGTTCAGGGATGAAATTTGAGCTCAATGTATAGATTTGGGAGTCATCTACATAGAAATGATAAGTAAATCCATAAGAAAGTTTGGTTAATAGCATACCATGTTAAAGAAAAGTCATGAAGACTGAAAATGAGACATGGAGTTTAGCCATTAAAAGATCACTAGCAATTTTTCAAAAAGCACTTTCAGTAGTGATGGGGTCATGAACTAGATTTCAAGGGGTTGAGGAGACAGTAGGTGGTTATGAAGTGGAGATAGTATAAACTACTCTTTCTAGGTGTTTAGAGGTAAAGGGGAAGAGAAGAATGGTATAAAGGAATAGCATAGTCAAGGAAAGTTTTCTTTTTGGGGGACAAGGAAAAACAGAATGCTTGACAGCCATGGGGAAAGAGCCAGTAGGTTGGGGTTGGGGAATGGGGGTGTGTAAAGAAAGAGAAGCAGAGACATACAGAAAGGAGGGAGGGAGGGGGAGATAGAGAGGGAGAGGGAGAGAGAGAGAGAGAGAGAGAGAGAGAGAGAGAGAGAGGGAGAGAGAGAGAGAGAGAGAGAGAGAGAGAGAGAGAGAGAGAGAGAGAGAATGAGAACGAGAATGATGGATAGATGAAGCTTCCAAAGGAAATTGAAAGTGATGGTATCAAGGGCACAAATAGAAGGATTAACATTGAGACGAGCCAAAAAGGAGAAAGGATGGAGGAAAATATGAAGAGCTTAAGGTGGGTAGTGAAGAACAACATGCCAGACAAACCTCTTCTCAGTAAAGTAGAAGGTGAGGTAAAGGAGTTGGGGAGCTTGAAGGAAAAAAAACAAAAGCTTGGAACATCTTCTGTGGGAAGTTGTTGCTCAGTTAAATTCAATACTTTGTGACCCCATCTGAGGATTTTCTTGGCAAAGATATTGGAATGATTTGCCCTTTCCTTCTCCAGCTCATTTTTATACATGAGGAACTGAGGCAAACAGGGTTAAGTGACTTTTCCAGGTTACACAGCCAGCAAGTGTTTAAAGCTAGATTTGAATTCAGGAAGATGAGTCTTCCTGATTCCAAGCCCAGTGCTATAGCCTAGCTGCTCTAGTAGAATCAATAGAGAAGAATAAAAGGATTGCCATGTGCCAGTGAGGCTGGACTAGAAGAATTATCGCCTAGCATCTCTGGACCTCAGTTTCAATCAAGTGATAAAATAAGGGAATTAGACCAAATGATCTCTGAAATCCCTATGATCCTATGATCTAATGCCTGACTCAGATGAGGGATCAAGGATGCCTTCAGGGCACAGGTAGTCATTGAATTGGATCTGGAAGATGGGTAGGGTATTGCATGGGCTAAGGCACAGAAAGTGTAAAGCCCAAGATGTCTTTGAGGAACAGAAAGTGGTCCAGCTTTTGTGGTATATAGGGCAAGTACGGGAAAATAATGGGAAATAAGCCTGGAAAGAAAGATTGGGGTCATATTGTGGAGAACCTTGGATTGATATAAAGTTGAAAAAGTCTGGAAACAACTGACCTCAAAGAAGCAAATCAAGTCTTGTTTAGCTATGCCCACACCAAAAAAAAAAAGAACAACAAAAACCAGTTTGACAGAATTCAATAACAACCCTGATTGATCTCAGTCAAATATTAACTCCTTAGGAACATACATGAAGTCAAGTATATGGTTTTAACTTCACATAATTGTTCTGGTGCCATGTAGATACTAAAATAAACTGATCACTCTTGAGTTATTGCTCTGTAATAAAAGAGCTTCCTGTTGTGAGCAGGTTGATTTTTTTTAATGACAGGCTGGAAAATTACCTCAATGTAAATTGTTCCTTATCATTATGTGACTTCTAGAGCTGAAGATCAAAATACTATTGGACTGACCTTCTATCTCAAACATTAAGGTAAAGTAGACTTTATCCCCACATGTTAAAATGAGACTAATCAATTTCCAGCCCTAAAAGATGGAACAGCTGATACAGCAGATGAATACTAATTGTTCTGTGTCACTGGAGTGATCAGTCAAAATCAGTCAATGCACATTCTTTCCCATTATCCCCAGGCCTGGCCAAGTGAACACTCAGCTATATTAAAACTGGTTATAGCATCTTAAAGAACCTCATCTTCATGGGCAGCATGAGAGTATGGAGAAAGGGCTGGCCTCAAAGCCAGGAAGTCCTGTGTTCAACTCCTGCCTTGACTCCTTACTGGTTGTTTGACCTTTAGAAAGTTACTTTTCAGTGGTCCCAGTAAGTCTCTAAGACTATGCATTAGAGACAAGTTATTGATTTCTCTCTGTCTGCGAAGGGAGTTACAGTTCAAGAAGTTCCCTATTCCAGTGAAATTATAGCTCTGTGTACTGCCTCTCAAGAGTATACATATATGAATACTTCTCTCTCTCTCTCTCTTTCTCTCTAAATATATATATGTATGTGTGTGTGTGTGCCTCCCAATAGTATGTACATATGTGTACACCAACCAACCAACCAACCAGCCTCAGTTTCCTCCACTGTAAATGGGGATAATAATAGCACCTACTTCCTAAGGTTGTTGTAATGATCAGATGAGATAATATTTGTGAAGTGCTTAGCACAATGCCTGGTACATGGTAAGTGCTACATAAATGCTGTTTTTTCCCGTTGAGGGCAGGGGGTATCTTTTTTTACCTTTTCTTAGCACATGCCTGGAACATAGTAAATGCTTAATAAATGCAGATTGATTAATGCCAGGCCTATATTTGAAGTATTTTACAAGGTTTGTAGACAAAGAAAGAACCCTTCCCACCAGTAAGGTGGATTTGTCATTGTAGTGATTAGGGTTAGGGTTAAGAATCTAAATCACATTGTTGCTCATCAGTCGTGTCTGACTCTTTCTTTCTTGGCAAAGATACTGGAGTAATTTTCCATTTCCCTCTCCAGCTGATTTTGCAGATGAAGAAACTGAGACCAACAGAGTTAAGTGACTTGCCCAGGGTCACATAGTACGTGTCTGAGGCCAGATTTGAACTCAGAAAGATGAGTCCTCCTGACTCCAGGCCTGGCACTCTGTACAGCGACAGCTAGCTGCCTTAAATCATGGGATGTTACTTGTCCAATGGGGACACAGCACTCAGTAATAGTCACTACTCTGAGCTGAAGTCCTCCTACAACGTACTGCCTGAGATTAAAACAAATAAAAAATGACTTTCTAATTAAGTTAGGTTCAGCCTCAGGCCTAACTTGTTTCTCTGGCAGACTAAATGAGTGAGTCTCTTACAGACCACTTTGGCTTCAAAATAAACTTCATGGATTCCTTTCTGCATTTTATAAAGTTTCTCTCTACTACATATCCTACAGCTATAGTGTCTCCCTGGCCTTCGGATACCTTCCACTGTGGAAACCTAGCTCCTTTCCCCCTAGGATATCCCTCCAAGCCTTTCCTCAAACCAAAAGAATAACCTTTCATCACCTCAGCTCTCTGAAAGGCCTAAAGTAAGCACTCAATACAATGGAAGCAATCGCTTGACATCATTCCAGTAAATCCATCTTGCGGGCAATGCAGCTTGTTTTACTGTAATGGTGTTATTTTAGGATTTATTGGCCTCCAGCTCTACAGTAAGATAAAGGAGCACTTCGGGGAACTGCTCAGTTATGGAGGGGAGGGGGCAACAAATAATGACAAGAAGCTGGCTCTCTTTTTCATTCCTTTCCCATCCCAAGTCCCCCCCCCAAAAAAAATTCCCCCTTAGTTTCCATGCTCCTTTGACAAATGGTTTTATGCCAGCCCACCCTAAGCTACTCCACATCAACCATACCCACCTTCTTAAATTGGACATTTATCTAAGTAAATCTCTTTTGACTAATTTGAATAGAGGAACTATTAGAAAAATTATAGCTGAAATTTAAATCATAGTGGCTCCTCCCCATATGCCATATTTCTTTTGTTTTTTGTCAAATGGCAAGTGGAAACAAGATAGTCTTCCTACGTTAGAGACATCATGAAGGGTATAGAGAGCACTGTCATCCAGGGCTGGGGAGGCCTGGCCTTGCTCCTTGTTAGGGGGTAACTCAGGGGAAGTCACTGAACCTCTCTGAGCCTCAGTCTCCTCATCTGTAAAATTTTGATAGTAGACCCTTGCTCAGAGAGTATCTCTGAGGTTCAAATAACATAATGTAGATAAAGCATTTTGCAAACTTTAGAGTAAAATATAAATTTCAACTACTAATTAGTATAATTCATCTTCAGCGTGGTGTGATTTTTTTTTTTGTCATTGTATCACCAGCATTTTAGCCCAGGTTCTGGCCCCAGAGCAGGCACTTAATTAATGCTTATTGACTGATTGGTTACATTGGACTTGGAAGCAGAAGACCTGGGATCAAATTTGAGAGCCGGACATTTTCAAATGAGTTACAAGCATGAAACTTGTGAAAACACTGTAGAAGAGTGTGGCGTTATCATCTTCATCAGGAAGTGTTGTGGTTTTTTTTAACCACCCTAGACATAGTAGCTGTGCTTATATATTGAAAAATCTGTTGAATTTAAAAAATGCTTTGGATGCTATTCTGCTGCATCTTTAAAAAATGAAAAAGAACAACTCCTTTGTTTATAACTCCATAACTCATAGCTCTATGACACCTAAAGCGCTTTCCTCACAACATCACTATTTTGTTGTTTTTGTTTATTTTGTTTGTCCTTCATTCTCGAACACGACCATGGCATCAGGGAGGTGATGCCATGACTTGCAAGTGAGTTGGATTTAAGTGAGGGAGGACTGTGCAAAGTCACCAGTCTCACTTTCTCCTCTGGAGTCACCTGGATCCAACGGCAAGATATAGCTCAGGACGACTGGAGATGGCCCCGACAACAACTCTGAGATACTGAGCAAAAGTGTCATTGTCCCCAGTTTATAGATAAAGAATTGAAGCTCTGAGAGATTGAGGGACTTTAAGAATTGAAGCCAGGATTCAAACCTTTTTCTGCTAACTTCAGGTCTAACATACTTTGCATTCTACTACACTGCGTTGGCAGGGCTGGTGGTTAGGACAATCATTGGGGTAACAAAATTTGTGTATGAAATGAGCAGAAATCAGAGTCCAGGGTTTTGGTATGGGGCAGGGTGGAGCACAAACTAGGGATTCTCAAGGATGTCAAAATCTCAGGGGGAGGAAGGGATGACTAGGAAATGAAAAAGGGCAGTTCTGACTGGAAGATTTCAAGTCAGGTGTACACGCACACTCAGAAGGCACACTGTTGTTCAGTTGTTTCAGTCACGTTGGACTCTTTGTGACCCCATCTGGGGTTTTCTTGGCAAAGACACTAGAGCGGTTTGCCATTTCCTTCTCCAGCTGATTTTACAGATGAGGAAACTGAGGCCAACAGTGTTAAGTGATTTGCCCTGGGACACACATTTAGTAAGTTTCTGAGGTTGGATTTGAACTCAGGTCTTCCTGACTCCAGGCCTGGCACTCTATCTACTGCACCACCTAGCTGCCCAGAAAGCACACTATTCTATCTTATACAATTAGCTTCACCAAAGGTTCTGCATTTTTTGGCTGCATTGACATGGGAAAATGGTCTTGGGTGGGTCCCAATACCTCTGTCTAACTTGTCTGTGCCAGTCATGGCCTCCAACATTTTGGCAGTAACAGCAACTAACACCTTGATATCTAATCTGAGGCATTAACTGTCTCCTGGCATTATATTGTTGTTGTTCAGTTGTTCAGTTGTGTCCAACTCTATATGATCCCATGGACTTGTCCATGGGGTTTTCTTAGCAAAGATACTAAAGAGGTTTGCCATTTTCTTCTCCAGTGTGTCCCCATTTTACAGATAAGAAACTGAGGCAAATAGGGGTTAAGTGACTTGCCCAGGGTCACACAGCTACTAAGTGTCTGAGGGCAAATTTGAACTCAGGCAGAGGAGTCTTCCTGACTTCAAGCCTGGCTTTTAATCTACTCTGACACCTAGCTGCTCCTGTCACTAAAGGAGGAGGAAAAAAAAAATTACCTCCACTGTCCTTTGGAGGATTATGTTTGATTTTGTTGTTATGCCATCAGTACAGCCACAGAAATGCAAAGGATTTTCCCAGTGGGGAGGGACAACCACCTTACCCATGCAAATGTCTCTGCTACTTCTAGCCAAGATGTAATCTCTATTCCAGTGAGCTGACCTCACTGTCCCCAGTACATGGCATGTTTGTTCCTAACTCTTTGCTCTTTCACACGGGGTAACCTCCGTCTGGAATGCTGTCCCTGGTCCTCTTCCTCTCATCAAATCCTTTTGATGCTGCATTCCCACCTTTTCCATGAAGCTTTCCCTGATTACTCTGATCCATACTAATATCTCTTCTACCCAAAGTTCCAAAGCACGCACTACTAATGTTATTCCACATTTGTCCCTCTTAGCATATAACATTTGGTATTTTTCTCTAATTATTTAATGTATGTAAATGTTATAATCTTTCCTAGGGAAGGGAAGGTACCACATGTTTCATTTACATCCTTCACAATATCTTATATAATGGTGAGACCACAGGAGGAACTCAATTAAATGCTTACTGAATTGACAGCGGAGGTTTTTAAAAATCAATTGTACTGGGATGAGTTAGATGGGGTGAAGATGGCAAAAGGATCAACCAGATGACCTCTCAAGGGCCTTTTCAAGCATGTCAGTTGTAATTGCTTGACATTGTACTTCCACCATACCCTTACACCTTTCTTTTTCCTAAATGTAAACTTCCTTATATTTTCACATATCATATGGCAGAAATAATCTATTTTTAGAAATCTCCAAGGGAGGATACCCCTGCTCTTAGATACTGGCCCTGCAAATCCTCTCTCCAGGACATCTCTCTGTTCTTAAGATAGCTTCCTTCTGCTTAGAAAACCCTTCTGAGCTCTGCAAATAGCTCTTTTCCTCCAGGCAGATAAAGAAAAAGACATTCAGCTGATAAGAAACAAGAAGTCTAATTCTTCACTTCCCCAGCCTTTCATTCATAAACTAGTCTGACATTGGTTTCTCCTTCAGAACTACAGCTGGAGAGGATAGGTAAAGGGAGGGAAAGGGAATAGGGGGAAAATGTGTGCACTCACCACATACCAATATTATTCTGTTAGAGCACTAGAAGTGTCAAGGTACTTAGAGAGCATGGGAAGGGCCAGAGGATCCAGTGGACCTAGGAATAATCACTAGGGACCAAAGGTATCAGATAAGGATTATGAGTTAGGATACCACAGTGGGAAATGGAGGTGTCAAAAAATGGAGAAAAGTTGACAGAATGGGAAGGAGCCTCAATGCTTGTATAGTCAGTCAGTTTCTACTATGTGTCATACATTGTATAAGTGCTCTGGATACAGAGAAAGGCAAAAGACAGTCTCTGTACTCAAGGAGCTCACAATCTAATGAGGAGAAACAAGAGACAAAAAAACTATGTACAGGAAAAACCTTAAATACAAGATAAGTAAGAAATAATCCACGGAGAAAATATGCTAGAATTAAGAGGCATTGGGAAAGGAGGCTTTCTGCAGAAGGTTGGATTTTAGTTGGGACTTGAAGGAAGACAGGGAAACCAGGAGACAGAGCATTTGATGCATAGGAAACAGAAGGTGAAAATGTCCAGAGTTGAGAAATTGAGTGTCTGGTTTGAGGAACATGAAGGAGACTAGTGTCACTGGATTGAAAAGTATATGGAAGGAATATGCTTTACAGGCTGACAAATAATCATTCAGTATGGGGGAACTCACTGCTTCTCAAGACAGCCCATTCCAATTTTGCATAGCTTTAATTATTAGGAAATTTTTTTCATATTTCAGGATGAAATTTCTCAACAAATTCTATATAAGATATGGTGTGTGTCCATTTGAGATATGTATGTATGCATGAATTTTCTAAATATTTAGATATGGATCTCAGGTTTCATAGTGAGATGTCTCTGGAAACTGACCCATCCCTTTCCAAGGGAGAATGAGATTTCTCCCCTGTGATATAGAGGAGAAAGATCATGGCTGAATGCTTACTTCTTCATTGGTGTATTAGTAGGAGGGAGGGAGGGAGGGAGAGAGAGACAGAGACAGAGACAGATAGACAGACAGAGAGAGAGAGAGAGAACTGTATGTGTGTATATCTGTCCCCTAAATATTACAGTTGGAGGAGGGGTATCAAAACAAAATCACTTTGGTGGTTTTTCTTCAGGGTAGCTAAAACTCACCAGCTTAACCCCTTCTCACCAAAATCTGGTTCCTAAAAAAGAACAATTGCAAATATCAAGTAAAACCATTTGTAGATAGATGTAGCATTTATTAAGCACTTATGTTTCAGGCATTGGGTTAAGTGCTGTGGATACAAATACAAGAAAACAAGATGATCTCTACTGTTAAGAAGCTTTCTTTCTAATAATAAAACATAAAAGGGAGCTTTAAAGGGCAGGGGTAGGGGGAGATACTCAACAGAAGGCAAACCTGTTGGTAAAGAGATAAAGAAGTCTGGAGAGCAAATTGAACTAGGAGTGAAGTGAGTCTTGCTGGGAGCCTTCATGAAATGATGAGCATATATTCCACACCTGTATTCCTACACTTCTCCACGTAGAAGAAGAAAGCGTATGTCATTATTGGTCCTTTGGAATCAACATGGTTCATTACATTGTTCTAAGATCTGATATGCTTTAATGGTATTTACTTTAGCATTAATGTCAACAATGTGTATGTGATTCTCTTGGATCTGATTACTTCAATCAACTTCCCAAGGTTCTCTTATTTCTTCCTATTTGTCATTTTTCATGGAACAATAATATTCCATCACATGCATATACCATAATTCGTATAACCATTCCCCCAATCTATGAATACCCTTTTTGTTTCTAGTTTTTCTTCCTTTCACTGTTACATATTACCAATCAAATTACCAAAGAGTTACTTGATAAAACTAGAAAAATAATAACAAAATTTATCTTGATGAACAAAAAGTTATCAATGATAAGAAAATGGAAAGGCAGTGAGCCTAGAAATGCTAGATCTCACACTATAATACAAAGCAGTAATCATGAAATCTATTTAGTACTAGTTAAAAAATAGAAAATTTGATCTGTGAAATGGTAGAACACAAGACCCAGAAATGAGTAGTATAATAATGTTCAATTAACCAAAGGATGCTAACTATGAAGGTAAGGACTTTCAATAAAAACTGCTGAGAAAACTGAAAAAAATTAGACAGAAATTAGGTTTAGATCAATATGTCACATATCACAATAAGCTTAAAGTGAAGACAAAGCAATATACAAAAAGTCATATCATAAACAAATTAGAGAAGCAGAGTAGGAGGTAATTTTCACAGCAATGGATAGGGAAAGAGTTCTTTATCAAACAAGGGACAGAGAAGATAACAGGAGATAAAATGTACAATTTTGATTACATAAAATTGAAAAGTGTCCTCACAAGCAAAATCAATGCAAATTAGAATTAGAAGAGAAACAGTAAACTGTAAAGATATCTTTGCAGAAAATTTTTCTGGTCAAAGTAGGGTATCCAAGATACAATGGGAATTAATACATACATAAGAATAAGAGCCATTCTTCAATATGTAAAAGGTAAAAAGGATATGAACACACATAAAAAAGAAGTTGAGTTATCAACAATCATATGAAAAATGTTCCAAATCACTACTAATAATAGAAAGGTAAATTTTTAAAATTCTGAGGTCCTTCTTCACATCCATTAGATTGACAAAAATGACAGAACAAGGAAAAAATGATCATTGGGATAAGCTGCGGGACAAGAGGCACACTAATGGACGACTGGTGGAATTGTGGAGTGATGCAACCATTCTGGAAAACAATTTGGAGCTGACCAAAAAGTCACTGGGCATGGCTCCTGTGTCTACTGGCAAGGCTCTGTTATTCACTCCAGTTTCTGGACCTCTAATGGCTGCTTCTGACTTTTAGAAGCTCACAAGGTTTAAACTTAGTCAATTCTATCTTTGATATTCGTTCACCTAAGATCAGGAAAGAATAATTACAAAGAGACGAAAGAAACAGAGGCACAAGGAATTCATGGTTACACAGTAACCAGTGTGGGGTCCAAAAATGCCCAATCTACAATAAGAGAAACTGAGGCAGAGCTCAAAGCCAATAATCATTTATTAAAGGGACCCCCTTTAATGAATAGGACCTCAGATCTTCCTCATAATCTGAAATGCCCCCTTACTCCAGGGTATTAGTTTTATATTGCTTGATACCCAGATGATAGAGATGAAGCAGAATAAAATACAGAATTTCATTGGTTCATAGACCTATATCTTGACTCTTCAAAAGGGCCAGAGATGATGTGTCTACATGGGTGGTCACAGGGTGGGCAAGACAGGAGTCATCTCCACAGACTAAGTGGTCATAAGATGGGTGCCTCCTCATGTTGGGCAACAGACTGTAGTCTGGAGGTACAAAAATAAGTTGGGGGACTTTGTATATTATTAGGTCATCTCTGCCACACAGGGCTTGGTCAGTATGATTAGGTGAGGGTGGAGTTCCGGAAGTCCTCTCACCCATGCAAGTCAAAAGGGTGGAGGTCCTCTAGGCACCATGTTGTCATTAAACAAGTGAACTTATAACTTGTAATTTAAAGATCTTGGACCTACCTAACCTTATCTAATTATTTATAAGTATAAGATACATATATATATATATAATCTTATCCAATTATAAGATATATATGCATTAATATTAGTTGGTTAAACTGACTAAATGTATATGAAAAGATAAGTATAACAGAAATAATCACTACCTCTATGGAATTACACTAAACTGAATAATACTGATTAAATAAAATAGGGGCTAAAATAATCATTTCTCACACCAGATGGAGAAATAAGGCAGCTACTGATCTATCACTACCTCTCCTTCCTATCCAGAGGCCTGAAGCATTTTTTCTTACTCAAAAGCCACCATGGAAAAGAATAAGAATGTGCCCATTCATTTCTAGAATGAGAAATGTTCATTCCCTTATCTTCTCTACTTGCAAATGTAACAATAGAGGTTATTGTTGGGGGTGCTACACCATCTCCGTCTCTCCAATAAGGATCCCCTCTCAATACTAGATCCATGTACACAGTCTGGGTTCAGTTTTAAGGTTTAAAGGAAGAATCAGGCTCTTTTCATATTGTTTGGCTCTTTATATTCCACCCTAGAACCCCAGAGAAATGTACTTAAGGCATAGGTTTGGCTCATGTCTTACAGTCTCCCCAAAAGGGGGGATTTGAAATATACTCAATAATCAGGGTAGACTAGGCATAGGACAGCTATTTATTTTCCTTGCATAGGAAAAAAAGCTTGATATTCAAAAGACTCACAAGCCTGCATTGACCAAACAAACAAGCAAAAAAAATCCTTAAAGGAGCAGTCACAATGACAACTACTATTTTACTCTTCTGGGAGGCTGATATATAAAACAGCAAAAGATGATGTAGTTTGTATGCCTGACAAAAAGCTATTTTACATTTCGCCCTAACTCTGCCACATTTAAACATTTCTTTCTAGGTTTAATTCAATTCAATGAACATTGACTAAGTGCCTACTATGTGCCAGGCACTGTGCTAAGCTCTGGGGATACAAAAAGCAGCAAAAGACAGTCCCTGCCCTTAAGGAGCTCACATGGAGGAGACAACATACAAACAAATATATACAAAACAAGACATATATACATATATATGTATATATATATGATATCAGAAATAATTAAAAGAGTGCTGGAATTCAGAGGGGTTAGGGAAGCCTTCCTATATAAGGTGGGATTTTATTTGGGATTTAAAGAAAACTAGGGGGTCAGCTAGGTGGCATAGCAGATAGATCACTGGCCCTGGAGTCAGGAGATACTGAGTTCAAATGCAGCCTCATACACTTATTAGCAGTGTAAGCATGGGCAAGTCACTAAGCCCCAATTGGAAAGAAAGAGAGAGAGAGAAAGAAAAAAAGAAAGAAAAAAAACCAAGAAGATCGATTGGCAAAGTGGAGGAAGGAGAGAGTTCAGGAATGGGGGACAACCAGAGAGAATTCCCAGAATTTGAAGAGATGGAGTGTCTTGTTCATGGAACAGCCAGGAGGTCAGTGTCATGGCATTGAAAATTACATGTTGGGGAGTAAGGTATAAGAAGACTGGAAAGGTGGGAAGGGCTGGGTTATGCAGGGCTTTGAATATTAGTAAAGGATTTTGTATTTGATCCTGGAAGTGATAGGGAATCATTAGAATTTTTTAAGTAGAGGGGTAATTGATCCAGTGTTTTAGGAAGATCATACCTTCCAGCAAGCAAAATCAGGACTTGGGCTCATTTTCTTATTAGTAGCCATCTTCTCCTCCAAGGAGCACCATCGTGAATGTAATAATTACCTTCTGTGGTACCAAGGGACCTGTCTAAGGAACCAAGCAACTGATCTGTCAAACTCACCAAGTTGCCAGCGGCCTGCTCCCAAGTGGCAGCTAGAGCGTGGACTCCGCAAGCCAAAGCTGACCTGGGCACTGGGGCCTCTGGCTGTTTGTTCTGCTTTATGTTTTCTTCCCTGACTCTAAGTGATTAGACATCGACCCTGAAATGAGATTGACTACAGGAAGTGGTTGTTCTTCCTTGCTGGGAGGGGCTCCCTCTGCTTACTGTCTGAGGTGACCAGTGTTCTTTTTTTTTTTAGTATTTTATTTTTCTCCAATTACATACAAAAACGATTTTCAACATTCGTTTTTAAAATGGAGTTCCAAATTCTCTCCGTTCCTCCTCACCCCCATCATTGAGAAGGCAAATAATTTGATATAGGTCATACATGTGTAGTTATGCAAAACATATTTCCATATTAGTCATGTTATAAAAGAAAACATAGGACAAAATAAAAGCCTGAGAACAATAAAGAAAAGTTAAAAAAAAAGTATGCTTTGATCTGTATTCAGACTACAGCAGTTCTTTCTCTGGGGATGGATAGCATTTTTCATAAGACCTTCAGAGTTGTTTGGATCATCGTATTGTTGAGAATAGATAAGTCATTCACAGTTGATCATCTTACAATATTGTTGTTACTGTGCATAACATTCTCCCTGTTCTACTCATTTTACTTTGCATTAATTCATGTATTTCCAGGTTTTTCAGAGAGTATCTAGCTCATTGTTTCTTAGAACACAATAGTATTCCATCACAATCCTATATCACAATTTGTTCAGACATTACCCAATTGATGGGCATCCGCTTGATTTCCAATTCTTTGGGTGGCCATTGTTCTTAATCAATCAATGAGGAAGCATTTATTAAGCACCAGACATTGTTTGCTAGATGCTGGAGATACAAAGACAAAAAGGAAGCAGTCCCTGCCCTCCAGAAGCTTATATTCTCTTACGAATGGATCCAGGACAGAATTCTAAATCTTTTGGGATTCTTCAAAAAGACATCTTTCATGGTATCCAAACAGTGCTTAATGTATTATTTGTATTGGAATTTGTGGTCTGACATAGCTGTCTGTATGTCCTACAGGTTAAGTGATTGGCCTAAGGTCACATAGTGGTATGTGTCGTAGGTGGGAATTGAGTCCAAAGTCTTCCAGACTCCAAGACCTACTCTTCATCTATTATTCTCTGTTGTCTCTCATGATAGTTGGGATAAGCATGGGGACTGGATATGTGATTTCATTGCTAGAGGGAACTCCCTCTATCAATACAGGTGGATCCTTTTATGCAACTTATAGTCTTAAGAATTACCTAGAGCACTGGTTTTACTGGTTGCATCAACCAGTAAAAGTCACAGGCAAGACTTGAACCCAGGTCTTTCTGACTCTAAGACCAGTAAGCTATCCACTATGCCATAGTATTAGTATCAATAGTATTAGTGAAAAAATACTAGTATTAGTGAAAAAATTAATGTATTAATTAGTATTAATAAAAAATAACAAATCTAAAGGGAGGTTCTGATGGAGATGGAAAATTATATCTCATGAGTTGAGTCTGTTAGAGTAGTAGCTATCAAGTTGCATCTTTGACAAATACTGGCTATGACTCTGGGCAAGTCATATAACTTTTCCAAGCTCTCTAACACTATCAATTGCAGAAAAGGTTTTGACCTTTGTTGGTAGAGGTAGTTGGTTCACTCCCCACCCTTGAGCTCTTAAAGAAAAAAAGAGAGAAAATGAAACATGCATATCTTTGACTATGGCAAAATGATTCCCTTAGGTAAAACACATGTTGTTTATCTGTATAATAGATGAGTTTAAAAAGCATAGATTAAGTAATAAATTGCCTTTGACCCTCCCTTGTATTAAATTGCTTTAATTTTTAAATTATAAATGACAGCTTTTAATTTAGCTGAAATTTATAGAGAGAATGTGTTGTAGGTCTTTGCTAACTTTATAGTTTAGTTTCTACAGTGCAAGTTCTTTCCCCAAGTTCTGAAAAGCACAATTTGACCAATTGATGACTTTTCTTTCCTAAATTTAAAAATGCACATTTCCAAAAAGTGCCATTTTTCACAGATGCCTCAGTCTCTCCTCTGAGCTAACACAGCCCTTCGCTCCTCTCATTATATTCACTTTTTTAAACCTCCTATCATAGTTATTTGTGTCCATGACATCTCCCTTGCTACATAAATTTCTTGAAGGCAGGGCCTGTGTCTCATTTTTTCAATTGCCTACAGCACTTGGCACAAAGTAGGTAGTTAATACATGTTTAAAGGCAGGAAGGCAGGAGGAAAGGGGGCTGGAAAGCAGGGACGACGGCTGGCATGCAAAAGGGAAGGAGGGAAAAGGCCTCCTTTTTATTAAGTGCCTACTATGTATCAGGCACTGTGCTAAGCACTTTACATATATTATCTCATTGGATCTCTCAACTGTCCTGTGTGATAGATACTATTATGATCTCCATTTTATAGTTGAGGAAAGTCAAACAGACAAAGGTCAAGTGATTTGCCCAGGGTCATAGCTAGCAAGTATCTGAGGCTGAATTTGAACTCAAATCTTCCTGACTGCAGCCCCAGTGCTTTACCCACTGTGCCACCTAGATGCAGAAGGAAGGAAGGAAGAAAGGAAGGAAGGAAGAAAGGAAGGAAGGAAGGAAGGAAGGAAGGAAGGAAGGAAGGAAGGAAG